>NC_051183.1:42649937-42804332 GCF_013339695.2 Rhipicephalus sanguineus | reverse complement strand
TTCGGTACTGGCAGCGGCGGTACGTGTGGGCGGCCTCCCCGCAATGGTAGCAGAGCGGGCGGTTGTCAGGCGCGCCAGACATCGGTCTTCCTCGGGTGAGCGCTGGCCGACAGGTGGGCGGTAGGGCGTCGGTGCGGCGGCGGCGTATGGCCGACAGGTGGACGGTAGGGCATCGGTTGCGGCGGCGGTCGTCTGGCGACGGTATGCGGCGGTGTATCGTCTTGGCGTGGGCGTGGAGGAGGAGCATGACGGCGGCTGCACAGCATAGCTCATACTTGCGGCTGCGACTCTACTAGCTGAGGCGCACCAAGTGAATGCTGGATCTTCTGGCGCACGAGGTCGGCGATGGAATCTACTTGAGGTTGCGACGAAGGTAGAAGTTTCTCAGCTCCTCTTGCACGATTGCTCGAATCGGCTCACGCAGGTCGGCGGATCCTAGCGCTTGAACGTCGGCGTAGCTTGTGGTCGAGAGGCTCTGGTTGTTTGCCGTGTTCGCATCTCAAGCGTTTCTCGATTGTTGTTGCTTCGGAGACAAATTCTTGGACGGTATTCGGCGGATTCCTCATAAGGCCAGCGAAGAGCTGTTCCTTTACCTCCTCGCATGAGGAAACGAACCTTCTTTTCTTCAGGCATGTTGGGGTCGGCGTGGCGGAACAGCCGGGTCATTTCTTCCGCGAAGATGCTCACGTTTCGTTCGGGAGCTGAACCCGTGTCTCTAGCAAGGATGGCGGCCCTTCCTTTCGAACGACGCTCGTGAACGTCTCCAAAAAACACTACGCAAGAGATCCCAGGTTCGAAGCGTGGACTCCCGTGTCTCGAGCCATGTCCTTGCTGCTTCTTCCAGGTACACGTGGCGCAGCTTGTCGTCGGCGTTCAGTTGTTAAATGTTGCGACCCTTTCGAATGTCTCCAGCCAGGTTTCGGGTCTTCACATGGCGATCCACGAAATGTCGGCGGCTCCCTGGCGGCTGCATCACTATCGCGGCAGGGTTCGCTGCGGCCGTCATCGTGCCTGTTGTTCTTGTCGCCGTGGCTTTGGCTTATCCGGTAGGAGTCCGTATTGCGGGGGTAGTCCTTTCTGCCGGCGGCTGGTTCTGAGGATCCGGGTTGTCCTTAGAGTCGTCTTCTTCGCGGCTTGGGCTTGGGTCAGCGCTCCGCGGTGGCGTCCCGGATCATGAAGCAGCACCTCCACCAGATGTCACCGTGGTCGTGACGTCGACGAAGACAGCAGTCGGCGTTTGTAGGATGAAACTGTTTATTTGGCCGAACTTGTGGCCGGAAAATGAGAACTAGAAACTACAGCAATGCACGCTGTACATGATAGCGGCGAACAGGCGTCGTCCGTCGATCAACTGACAAGCGGTCCACGCGCGTCGGCTTTATACAGGCGCTATCGAACTTTCCAGCAATATCGCTGGTGGCGGCGTAATTTCTAGACAAAGCAGGAACATTCGCGTGCGGGGCGCAATCTTAACAGACCGATCTACTAGAATCGCGACGCTTCTAGAACACTACTTCGCGGACAGCGTCGAGCGTTGATAACCGTCTCTGCCGGTCAAACCCGAATACATCAAAACAAGACAAGAAGTGGGCGTGGCAATATCAACCCTCGCCTACTAGAGTAGCATATTGAACGGTATGGAAGTGTTAGACATTTTGTGTCACAAAAATGTTAGATATGGCTATCGAACTCTCTGCGTCTTCACACTTCGACAATGTCACTTCTCGCGAGTGTTGTAAGCGTTACCGAAAGAAAGTAACAAAACACGTTACTCGTTACGCTAACAAAAAAGCAACGCGCTACCGCCCTACGTTACCTTCACAAAAGGTAACGCGTTACTGTTACCATTACAGAAAAAAGTAACGCACGTTACTTTTGCCGTTACTCACTGGTCAGAAATTTGAATCAGTGCGTCTTCGCTGCTGGAACCCACAGTAACAACGCTACAAAGCTCATATTTATATTTCACATAAAAATAGCCCAGAGAACGATCTCACCTTAAATACTGATTTAGCGAGAATACATTGCACGCGTATGTCGGACACCAAAAATAGTGGCCTATGCAGTTATGTGTAGAGTTACATGGAATGGCTTCTAACTCTGTGGCACATGACAAAGCCATTTTCTCATTGAGGCATTAAGCACAAAAAGATTTCTTCATCAGCGCTCTCCGCAAAGAAAACGTCACTTATCTACAAATTTGCTGTAATTCTCACGGTGCACTTCTACTAACAAGAGACGTGATCAAATGTTGTAGTTATAATGAAATACTTAAACGGCTTAGTTACGGCGAAAAAGAGATATTTGAACACATTGTAACGCAAAGAAACAACGCCTATTTCTGTTTTTATTCTTACCCTCGAGACCGAGCCCTAGTGGCGCTCATCGACATTACACTCGGCCACGCTGCAAATATATGGCTCAGCCAAAAACGTCATATCTCTAGTGGTGGTTGTGTGTGGTCGCCGAAGGTTTCACCGGTGCCTGTCTGGCCGTAGCTGGAACAGGTGCGCAGTTTCTGGACCCTGTGTCGGCATCTGTGGCAATGCCTCAATTTTTCCCCCTTACAATACAATATTCCTCTTTAACCTGTATAATTGCCTAAGAAATTACGAGTGTTTATGTGAAGGTATTCAAGGTCAGCCTCATTCGCTCAGAAATTGAGTAATTATAGAAGCGTATACCCGGAGTTTCTAACAGGACGAAGCAAATTTAACTTTCAAAAGAAGTCGATCAGCAGTGCTAGACTATTCCAGAGAGACCATTCTAATAACTACATCTTCTTGTAGAATTTAAGCAATAGCTGCTATACAAAGCTGTCATCGGACAGATTGGCTCGCTTCTTTAATGAGTACATCCGCACCTACGCTAAATAGGCGCTCGACAGACTCTTAGCGCCTCCAGGGCCGGCAGGAGTCCGCCGATGCGATGAAAGAACGTAGGGCCAAGCTCTGTGAAAATGGCGATACGAAGGTTTATGCGAAACACCAGGGGTAACCGGAATAAAAAGCAACGAGTACGTGTCAACTCATGTTACCGAAAAATGGTAACGAGTACGTTACTAAGCTACCGAAAAAAGTAACGCGTTACCGGTAACGCCGTTACTTGCTACGCGTTACCGACAACACTGCTTCTCACCCACCCCCATATGGCAATTCATAAATCAAGCACGAAGTAATGACGCATGTTCTATACTGCTAGTTGCCCCCATTACTAAGTTGCCAAATATGCCGTTTCTTGCCATCTACAATTATTGGTGTCTCTCTTCAGATTTGGCGGATCCTTACAAGAGAAAGATCGATCCAAGATGAACAATACCTTTCAGTAAGTTGGCCTAGATACTTTTGTTCATTCATATGCGTACGCGTATTGTAATGAAAGGTTTTAGAAATGGTTGCAGGCATTTTTTAATACATTCAATACACGATGTCCTTATTATTTTCGCAGTTTCAATGGCTAAACATTTGGGAACAGCGAACGTTGCATTGCAACGACTGCGGAACGCCAAAGCTTCAGACACAGTTGGTGTTGCCCCAACGCGAAGCTGCGCTCAGAATTCGCATTAGGCAGTACCGTAATCATCGGTTAATTTTTTGTCTATTTCTTTCTTTTTCGCTCATTTCTCTTGGAATGGCGTTCGGAAGCATTCACGGTGATATCCGAACGTTCTTGCTACAGTTTGTAATGCTATTTAATAATATTTTTCGCATTTTTGTGGCTTGTTACTTCCCTCCAAATATGCATATGTAATGTACCAGTGCACCTGGCACTGCTTGATGAATTACGGGCCCCACGATTAAACTGCTCGGTACATTTGCAAGCTTTATTCAAGAATATAGGCCGAGACTAATCATCGTGAATATAGATCGATAGCTAAGTAAAGTGAAGCTTTGGACTACTTGGTTTTGCATAACGAATTAGAAACAGGGCGCCTTTTACAAAGGGACACAAAAAACGACATGGACAAGCGCTGACATTCAAATTAACTTTTATTGAACGTGAAAGATAAATTTATACGGAGAATTTTCCCAAAAAGTAAATTAAAGCATGACAAGATTTTACGCCGTAATCACACGTGCTCTTCCATGAGCACACGGGCTCTGTTCGAAGAAACCATGATCATCGGCAGACATCAGGGCCAATGCAATCGCAGAATCATTGAAGCCGACCAGTTAGCGCATCGAGGTTCGTCATGTATCAGCATGGTACCTGTCGCTTTGTTGCCAAAAGAATTGTCATTTTTGGAAAAGCACGTGTGATTATTCCATAAAATCTTGTCATGGTTTCGTTTACTTTTTGGAAAAATTTCCCTATATATTGACCCTTCGTTTGCTATAAAAGTTTAGTTGGAAGTCAGCGCTTGTCCGTGTCGTTTTAGTGTCCCTGTGTAAAAATCGTGCTGTTCTATTTAGACAGCTAAGTTTGGGTGACATTCCTGAAGGAAAAAGTCGACGTATATTCGAATAAATATGGTACTTCGAACTAAGGCACGTACGCGCACGTTTGGCTCCGCGACGTCACCCCGTTGGTGAAGCAGCCTCTGTACCCAACGATCGACTGTGCAACTACGTAGGTGCGCACATTGTCTTAGAGACGCGTAGAAGGTACCTGGCACTCGCAAAATGGGGTGCTATTCTGGACATAGTCGAATTGCGTAATGGTGGTATTTTAAGCCAATCAGGCAGGCCATAGCAGCCCTCTGCGCCAATCAGAGTAGACCAATGGCGGAATGTCATAATATGGCGGAATTTGACAATGTCCAAAAGAGCATCCATGATGGACTATAACTTAGTGGGTATTCTCTATTTTGCAAAATAATAATCACGGTGCAGTGCAGATGCAATAGTAACCGTAAGAAAGTTTACAACGGGCTCTTCAAAAGCCGCCCCTCTAGCTAACGCGGTGACAATTCTGCGTGTTGCGTGTAGGCATGGGGGTTTTTCTCGCTGTTACCGACGCGTCGTAGCTCGTTCATGCGGCGTGATGCGGTACACTAAAAATAAAGGAGTGCAACTTGCCTTACGAGCTTAATTCTGAGTGAAACTAGCTAAAATGTATCGTGAATAACAACTTGCGTCTTGTTTTGACTGCTTACGTGCAGCATGTGCCACATATGTGCGTATTTTATTCAACTCGACTTCACATTATAGCGGCACAGATTCAGTTAAAATGACTTTTCAATACAAGCTCTCAACAAGTTCAGTGGGGAATGATTCAAGACGTTTACAGACGAAAGCAAGCAGCTTCAATTTACTGGTTCTGCCGGAATAAAATGTACTGACGTAAATGCAAATTCAAATGCAGAAGTTTAGGAGAACATGGATGCTAGAAGAGAAGAATATTAAAGAGCTGTTCAAGAATATCCGCCTCTTCAAGTTTCCATCATTCATAAGGGACCTCTTTTATGAGGCAATATCTCATGGCGCTGTAACATCACCTTGGAAAGGAACCAACTATCATTTTCGATTACCATCCTTAAATGCACAAAATATATCAGCTATATCAAAGAAAACACGCTAGCATCCGCTTTTTTTACAACGACCTCGAGATGGCTACATTTGATGTCGGTAATAAGGAAGGACAGGCCCTTAAAATTACTGGCTAAACGTGAGTAAAAAACTGTGGTCCTGTGTACGTTACAGCCTTGTTGGTGTCGTCATTGTAAGTTGTATAATTTGTGGACATGTAAAGATTGTTGTAGCGCCTAAACAATAATGATATGGTTTCAATGAAATAAACCACGATATCATTGCTCAGAAAGTAAAGCCAATATATTTCCGGTAAAATGAGCCTTTAGCTCACCTCGAATGCTAACTTTGGGAGTTCGCACTGTAATTAATGCTGGAATTCAGTTTCAGTAGATTACATTCCACTTCTTCAATAATATTTTACCTGCGTTTCCTGCAAAGCGTTTTTTTTTATAATTCGCATTCATATGCATTATAGGGTGACAACTGGGCGCTATAGCATACAAGAGAGCGAACATGGGCATGTTGGTTTAGCATAGCGCTTGGTGTGTTTTTTTCCTGTGTCCGCGTCGTAATTTGCGCTGTGTGTTTAAGTATGCTATAATATATCCACTATGTTTTCCCCTGTCTTTAGTTGCGAAGGATTCGCCAATTTTAATTATACCTTTTGTGTATGGCCGCAAACCTGAAGAATTGCTGGTTACGCACAATTTGAACAGCTGTTTCTTGCTGAATTTTGTCTTGCAGTCGGTGCAGAGGTCTGGATAGTGAAAAAGACAACAAGAAAGCACTATGAACGGAAGGATGCTGACCAAATGACTAGAACAAAACAGCGTCTCTTGCCCGATTATGGATATTAATAAATGCACAACGTTTAAACATCGGGAAATGCGGATTTCTCATTTGCTTTCTGGTACATACTCTGTACATCTTTAGATATCACATATTAGTGGTTGTTTTTCTAATTATGTGTTTTTTCGCGTTGCGATTTGTGGAGGACTACTACTATACGTCTTTATAAGGCACTGCTTGAGTAAATGAGCCTGCATTTTCATATAGGCCACTGCGTTATAGATACGATCGTGCCTGAGATGTTTAGCTGCAGTGTGCTGAAATAGCCTGAGTCACTGTTTTCAAACATATTTCATCCAATACAAAAACTAGCAATACAAGACACAATTTTTTTTCTTAAAGGCGACAATGCAAGCGTTCGACAGTATTTAATACCGTATAATATCTCTTACGTTTCTGGAAATTTCAATCTGGTACCTGAGATCCAGCAAGGTCAAAGGATGGCTCCTCATGTAAATACATATTGGCAAGCAAAAGTAAGTTGGCGAGTTGGTATTGCCCAAAACTTGAGCTTAGGGAAGGAAGTTGGTACGAAAGGCCTGCCCTAAGCATACAACACTACGGTGTGTTGACAATGCCGCAATGATGCCACGACGCCACAAGTATAACAATCGACATTAACAGTGTGACTATTTCTGTTGCCATTGCGTATCATGTCGCTAAGAACTAGGCAATCTCATTTTTCGTTCATCTTTTTACAAATATACACGAACGCTGAATCAGGCAATCAGAACTGCCCAGTTTAAGTACTATCGTGAACGTCGGTTATTAGAATGCTTTTGCGGTCACACAAATTACAATTTAGGAGAAATCACGCTTACATAAAGCTCCAAGTGAGCAGCAGCAAAAATTGTTACTTAAAATTGTATAGAAAACTCAAGTAGAAGCCGTGGTCCTCATGGACGAGTCATGCTTGGGACAGAAATACAAAGGGAAATCCTTTGAAGAACAAGGACTGTTAACTGTAATTGTGTCTAGTGTGCAGCAGTGTTTAGCTTTTACATTAAGTACCCTATAAGTGAAAAGACGCCATTGGTCAAATATACAGATATACGCTGCAATGGTCCGGCCTACAAGGAAAATTGTCCTCCACGCACTATTGTGGGGTCGCCTTACAAAAAAAATGTGATCATTCAATTCTAATATTCTTTTCTGAAGAATCACTCGATTTCTCTCGAACTTCGGCTGCGAGATCGTCCCCGCGACTGTCACCAGAAATACTATACCCCCAGTGTCCATTGAAACGTCAATGATAAGCACGAATAAAAAGCATGCTCTCACTTCGGTACAAAATCACTTCTGTCACTTCCTACATGTGATGACGTCATCATGTGGCGTTACGTTATGTAACGTTGCGTCACACGGTGCGTTACATCATACAGGGACCGAGGGGCGTAACAAGGCACCATATTTTGGCGACCTGTTCGTGGTCAAGCCTTTCGTGTCCGGAATCCGCGTTAAACGCTTGTGGGTATTATAAACGGGTATGCGCCGCAGATGTTGGGTAAATCCTACTACTCACCACTGGTCGACTAAGGGCCAAACAACGAAACGTTCCTTTCCTTCGACCGCGTCCTCACCTTACGTGAGGCCTCCTTACAGCCAAGCACCGACGGAGGAAGCAAGCGTACTCTGAAAGCTCTCTTCACCCGTCCTCGCTGGAGGAATGGTTGCCGCGCTCCTGCGTTCGAGATTATCGGATATAAGCTTTGCTCACAAGCGTTTATTGTGTAAAAAAAAGTTGCGTCACCACATCGCTTCCAAATTGAAGTGTTAATATAGAGACGCGTGCACGCTTTCTTCCAACTGCGATTACTAAATGTGAAAAGCCACCGTAGTCGAGCGCAAAACGTGGTGCGTTCTAGCAACACTGAAACGCCGGGCACCGTGCACGCACGCTCGCGTCTCCCCGCAGAGGTAGGGTGGGAGGGTTGTCTCGAAAACAAGTATCACGTGGGCTAGCTCGTCACGTGGGCTAGCTGTGAGGTGAAGCGCTCGTCCAGGGCCAGGAGCGGACCTAAGGGCGCACGAAGGCATCCCCAAAGCAACCTTAAGCTGAGGAAGCGCCAAGGAAGCCTTCAACGAGGGCTCCTCTGTGAGGAAGCTTTCAGAGTGACATAAGGCGGCCTCACCAAAATGAAGGCTTCCTTGCTGAGGAAAGGAACGTTTCGTTGTTTGGCCCTAAAAATGAAGGCAACAGTTAGCCCAAAAAACCGGTATGTGCCACAGAAATCTGTGCGGCTTATCAGATAAATATCAACATCATGAACGTGTATGTGCGACAGAAATTGGCTAATTCTAATAGGCACAAGTTGCACTAAAAAGGAAGAAGGCAACAGTTAGCCGAACAAATGGCGTGCGCGTTACTATGGTCATATGACTGTCATGTGATAGTTTGTGCTTATAAATAGTGGTGGCTATACTACCACCTTAAAGCTTTACAACTAGTGTTTAGTAAAGAGCTGTGATACAGCGTGTCGGAGCATCTTAAGCGAAGGCTTCTTTGTAAACATGTGTATAAGAGTTATATGGTCAAGATGCAATAAACTATACTACCACCTCATAGCCTAGCAGAGGGTGTTTATTTAAGAGCAGTGATACAGCATATCTGAGAGGCTCGCAATACTAGAAGTGCCTGATGAAAGGAACGCCATCAGCTTCCCTGTTTCATCGGTCTCCGCGATTTAGAGCTGGTGTTCTTTCGTTGACTTTCCACATTATGACGCTTTTTTCTATACAGGCCATGAACGACAGTAAGGGTACCCGTCATGGCAGGTCGCGCCTTGGGAAGTGTTGCAATTGTCATAGAAGAGATCGAGCTCACCAAAAATTGCACGCGATGGCCATCCTCGGCAGCTTAGATACCAATGACAATACCTCTGGAATTTGAAGCACCGCCTGACATTACGTCGGCCCTGACACACATTAGCTTGTATCCTGTTTGATCGTGTCCGGGAAGCCTACTTCAGCCAAATGCTGGAATCGTGTGTTCTGGTAATTTTTTGTCATTTCTACATATCTTGATTATTTTGAAATCAACGACATTTTGCTCCTTCCACCTGACAAATAGTTTTGCCTCACTCGGTGCAATAAAGTCATCATCTGTCACTACTCAACGGACCGTATTCGTTGGTTTGTGTTCAGCCACAGTTGTAGAAATTTCTCCAAGTCTACCAAGGCTAGGGAGTTTATCACGATCTCCACGTGACATTGTAGTGATTTTATATTCTGTTCCTAGTTCTTGTTCAGGGCATTTAGCCACAAGAAATAGTGAAGCAACTGTCGCTGGTACGTAGGTTTCCTCACTATGGATCGCATGATATCGATGAAAAATGAAGGAATCGGTGCACCCTGTATAACATCAGTGCACCCAGTAAATGCTTCATTATTCGGGAGTTATGGTTGCCACCCACCATCGAGCCTAACAAGGAGACGCTATAATACTTGGGCAACACATGCAGATGCTAGATATACAGAGTTGCTATAACCTGATATAACATATTCAAGTGTGGACACAGTGCACAAGGTTTTTATTTTTTTTACCTCTCTCTAATTTTCTGCCACCAATACTCTAGCCGCCTCTTACTTATTTCTGTCGCGGCTTGTTCTGCTTTCCTTTGTTGTCCCTAAAACACATGCCTTCATGTAGGCTCGTGCCCAAACATACACCTGGGTGGATATCTCAACAGTCAATCAGAACATGCTCCATCGTTTGCTTATCTTCCCCACTGCATGTGAATTCTTCTTCTTTACTAAATCTTACTTTATAACTGCGCGTTTTAAGGCAACTCGACCTCGCCTCAAACAGCAAGGCCCTTCCTCTCGAATTATCATAAAACGCCTATCTGCTTATTTCCTTTTTGCCCTTTCGGTGGTTATGCAGAGCCTGTATTTTTTCATCGCTGTCATGCTGTGCATCCTCTCCGCCTCTCTGACATTTCGTTTAACGCTATTTGTTGAAATATTGGTTACACTACCAGCGGTATATTTTCTGGTGAGCCTCCTAGTTCTTTTTCTCCACTGTGTCAACGCTCTTCCTATAGAAATACCGGAACACCTTCTCCGCCCATCTACTCTTCTTCTTATTCCTTAGCCTTTCTTCGAACCTTATTTTGCTCTGGGCCCTCGCCTCATAACCTGCCCCTCCCAAATCGCCCTTTACAGCCCCGTTTCTCGTCTCGCCGTGAGCGCTCAACGCGAGGCGTCCCACAGTCATTTGATTCACATTCATTGCTGATTGCACCTCTGACTTTATGCACACCACTGAGTTCCCAAATGTAAGCCCCGGAACCATTACACATTTCTACAGACCTGGAAGCACCTCATACCTCGTAGCGGTTATCGTCTAACCACCTCTCGACTCGAAATCCATTCTGAAGTACTCACTGCTCTGTCTGAGTGATTCTGAGTGAGTCGACTCATGAGTCCGTTAGCGTGTAATTGAATTTCTTTTACGATGGTGTCAATGCTCTTTTACACAAATATCTCACACATTTGGTACTTTTCTTAGTGCCTTTTGATCACGAACCTTGAAATACGAGATATGAGTGGTTGCAATCATGTAAGGACATTTTCGTTGCAAGTGGTGACTCACACGAAATATTTTTATCAAGAACTTCCTGTGAAAGCACCCTACCACACTCTGCATGGCATACCCGCCTCATTCTCGCCAGCCGCCCGTAATGCGCAACGTCCTTCCGTTTTTATTAAAAAATACTGAAGTGAACGTGCCCACGTTTACCAGGAACGCGGCTCCCTTTCCGCTTTAAGACAGCGGCGGCTGCGAATCGCCCTGCGTCTGGTTTTGCGCTAGTTCTGTGGCGCTAAGAATTCTGCTGGTTTGGTATGGGTTCATGAATATGAAGCGGAGAAACGAAAAAAAGTCACAGTTTCACCGCAAAGGCGAAGCACTGAATGCGATAGCAACCAATTGTAGTGTTATACGAAGTGAGGCTGGCAGCTAACTGTTTTGTATCCGATCTCGCGTAACTACAAAATGCGGGTGTAAGAGAATACGGCCACTCCAGGACCTGACTATGCGCTCCGGCCGCATAGTCACTTTGCGCTAAGAGCGCAGCACGTAGAAGGGTATACGAGCCGCCGGCTGTGATGGCCGTCGAGATAGCGCGAGCGCCAGCGATTGCGACCACGCCCTTAGATTGAAAGTTCAATGTTGCTGCTCGCGTGACAACCCCCCCCCCCCATGCGTCTTTTCATGGTCGTTAAAGACGGGCGTGGCGTTCCCTGTCTGTTCGACGGTAGGCTTCCCGAGCGGGGTGATAGGCACCCTCCGAGCGAAGGAAATGGGCCGGCTCGTTTGATCTCTGCTTCGGCCGCGTTCGTCGCCCCCGCTCGCACGCTTTTCCTCGCGCTAGAACATATGATGCGCGGGGAGATCTTATTAATTTAGCCTTCGTACGGGACATGATGGCGACGGCGACGTCAAAAACCTGTCGAGACTGTCCATATAATTCTTATCGCAATAAAAATATGAATCATTGACGATGCATAGGACACCGGCGCTTGTGTTCGTGTCTTCTTCATTGTCAGTGTTTCATGTTTTTCGTTGCGTCGTTTTATAATTTTGCGGCTATTTGCAACGTGCTCATGTGTCCCCTCTAAAACTACATGCTCACGATAGTACTTTTGTCTTCTTTTGCAACCTTCTTTTAGGTCTGCAAAGTCATAGTGTGATTTTATTTTTTCCAGAATATTTAAATCCCGTGCTCCCATCTATACCTAATCACAGCGGTAAATATACTTGAGAATGCCGATCGCCTGCGGTTAACTGCAATGAGATAACTACGTCTTCTCTATGAATCCAGTTGCCTTCCAGTAAGTGATGACATTAGAGTGTTTAATTTAATAGTCTGCTGCCGGAATTAATTTTTCCAACAGAGGTAATAACCTAGCCCTGCAGTGCACAGACGCTATACATGCGCGCCGCTCTAATTCCTAATTGAATTGATGCCCCCTCGAATGAAGCGTCATATATCTAATTTGATGGTCATAATCGTGTTTGTTTCGTTGTCTACTTACGAATTCCACCTTTTGTTTTCATATAGGCTTGGATCCATGCACAGTTCAATACCGCGCCCGGAAGACTACAGAAGAATGAATGAGAGCTTTTGGTATGTAATGATTATGTTTAAGAAAACAACGTCTCCTGCTCGAGTCAACATCTCTGCTCTTTTCTCCTCCATAGGATGGCGAGAAAAAGCAACAAAAACAAAATAAAATATATATTGCTTTAGTGTTTTTCCAGATTGTAAGACGTACTACAATGGCGGAAGAAAGAAGATGACACAAATTTCACTGTTGTCAACACTCTTGCAGGCGTTGCACTCACAATACCACAAAAAAAAAAAACAAGAAAAACCGAAAAAATCGTGACGGCGGAAGAAGGCGCCGACAAGAGCGAAAAGGCCGAAGAAAAATATAATATGTTGTTGATCTTTGGAGTCGTGAACTGAACTAATAAAAGATAGGATGTGTTATACAGTGAAAAATATGGTTTGCGCAATTGTGCTCAACTAATTAACATGTGACAATATTTTATTGTGAATTATCGTGGTAGCAGTTAAGGTTACTTAAAATTCCATATTTTAGGAAGATTACAAGTGACACAGAAGCCAGGAAAACAAGAAAAAGGAACAATTGCAAGTTTTATTCCACGTATGAGAGGGTCTCCGCGTATCTTTTTAGCCTATCTTTTCCGCCACTGCTTTCGGCTTAATTTGCTAACTGCCTCCGTTTCGTGAATACGTTGTTTCAGCACGTGGAGTTTCTTAACAGCGAAGTTCTTTAGCAAATCGTTCCTTGTGTTTCGATCGCAGAAAACTATCATGATCTTAACGGGCATGTGCCATTGTGCGGCCTACCATAAAACTATCACGATCATAAAGGGGTATGCGCCAGAAAAATTGGGTAAATCCCACTACTGACGACTGGTCCACTTAAAAGGAAGAGCGCAACAGTTCGTCCAACAAATGGCTGCGAAGCGACGGCGGCGAGCCGCAGTCCCCGAGTACGTACAACGGGAGAGCCAACGGCGGCTGCGAGAAGGCCCCGAAGCGATGGATGGCCTACGCCAAAGACGACGCGCCGCAGATCTATGAGAGGTGCGAACGCTTGGTTTCAGTGCAAGTTTCTGCCTCGGGAGTTTGGACATCTGCGCCGTGTGTGTGACTATCTGTGGTTTAACTCCAACCTCTCTGCGCTGAGGATTAACGTAGAAATAACCTAGCATCACGTAGCTAAAGCCTGGCTACGACCCTAGAGGCAACCTAGAAACATTCTTAATCTCCTGGCAAAGGCCTAGAAAAAACCTAGAAGCAACGAGATTATTCTTAAGAATCGTCTAGTTTCGCTGTGCGCTAAGCCCTGCGCGGCTTAGTGCAAGCTTCGCCACTTTTTTTACGTCTCTTATGGAATACTGATTTCTAGGAACCTCTATAAAGTTTATTTTTTTTCTGCGTTAAATTCAGTATGACTTATACACTCGTCCATGTCTTCTGTCGCTTTTCTTTGTTTGCGTTTTTACACGAGTCTTATTGGATTTTGAATTGTAGTTATTAGTCGGAAGGCACACACCATTTGACCCGCAGAAGTTCTTCAAAATTGCAATAAAATACGACGAGTGAGATAAGTGAGTTTAATTATCATGCCACGATCTCTGCCGTTTGCATGCTGCTCCGACAGTGGGGCGTACGCATTACATTACACATGTCTGTGACGCGATGTGTATATGATGCGTACGCATGACGCCATCCGTGGGGGTAACGTGATGCGCACTTACATACAGGACATCAGGCTTTCAAAGTGGAAAAAAGTGGCGTAAGTTTTACAGATGACATTAAGAATATTGTTTTGCATTCTGGGCTTGAACGTTAGTGTTTTAATAGCGAAGTTCTTCTCAGTGGAGCCTTTCATGTCCGCCGCTGTGGTCAACCTGATCACGTGGTCAATTTTACGGGTATGCGCCAGAGGAATTGGGTAACTCCCACTACTCCCCACTGGTTCAATAAAAAGGAGAAGAAAACTCGCCATCAAACGCTCATCATAAAATGGCATGTGTCATAGAAATGGGGTACATTCAACTACTCACCACTGCTTCACTAAGAATGAAAACTCGTCATCAAACGGGTATGTGCCACTGTGCGGCCTATCAGAAAAATATCATCATCATAAACGGGCATGTGCCACAGAAATTTGGTAAATCCCACAACTCACACTGGTACACTAAAAGTGAAGAAGGCAACAGTGAAAGCTTCTTTGCGAACTTATGTGTAAAAGTGGTATGGTCAAGATGTAATAAAACTACACTACCACCTCAAATCTTAACAAAAAGTGTTTAATAAAGAGCAGTGATATAACATATCTAAAATTCTCGGAAAACATAGAAATGCGTCAGCATGGCGAAGGGAAGGCAACCAGCTTCGCTGTTTGATGAATGTCAGCGAAGGGGAGCTGGTTGAATTTCTTTCTTTACACATTACACATTATAACACAGAGCGACATCTACGTTTATTTCACGGTGGTAATGACTACCCGCCGCAGTTGTCTTGTGGTTATCGTGCTCGACTGCTGACCCGAAGGTCGCGGGATAGAACCCCGGCCGCGGCAGTCGCATTTCGATGGAGGTAATATGCTAGATGCCCGTGTGCTTAGATATATGTGCACGTTAAATAACACGTGGTGGTCGAATCTCGGGAGTGCTCCATTACGGCATCTCTCATAATCATATTGTGATTTTGTGACTTAAAGCTGGAACATTTGTCACGTTGGTGACAAGAAGGAAAGCAAAATATTTCTTATACTCATATATCTTCACTAATGAATTGGTGAACAGTTATATTTCGTGAACAGCTATGCAGCTACTTGCAATGGCGCACAGCCTCATATAGCCAAACGCCACATGCTGCGACACAGAGTGTAGTGATCTTTTAATCACTTGGTTTCTACGCCAACTGCTCCCGATCTCTTAGTCTAAGTAATACAGTTATATATTATTCACCATGGTAGTAGAATCTCTCTCGCATGGTATTGCTGAGTACGACATCACGTCACAAACTTTCAGTTAGCACGATATACAAAACCTCGTGTCTAGCCCCACTTCAAGTGGACGTTGCAGAACTCCGAGAATTTATAACTTGGAGCGCTCTTGTCCAGAGTACTTCAGAATCCACAGTCTCGTTCTGGCTGACGGACGTACGTGGAGTATATAAGTTATTTGTGCGCCGGTATGAAGTTATACCGCTAAAAGCGGCATATATTACAAACTGCTGTATATATCGCAAAATTTCATTATTTCCATGCCCAGCTCATGGCGTCTCAAGAACTGTATTTGTCGATTCGGGAGAGCAAGTGATCAGAATAGACTAAAGTACATATTACTCTATATCAGTTAAAAAAGTCAGATTCGCCGCAGGAGCGAAGCAATGAATGCGATAGCCACAGATTCGAACATAAAGCGAAGAAAGGCAAGCAGCTCGAGACTTCCAGCGCGCTGCTCAGGCACAAAGGACGCATGAAAAGAACCCACACAAGACGAGCGCGAACTCAGAATTGTTACAGTTTAACACTTAAAGCTCCGCCGCGGTGGTCTAGTGGTTATGGCGCTCGACTGCTGACCCAAAGGTCGCGGGATCGAATCCCGGCCGCGGCGGCTGCATTTTCGATGGAGGCGAAAATGTTTGAGGCCCGTGTACTTAGATTTAGGTGCACGTTAAAGAACCCCAGGTGGTCGAAATTTCCGGAGCCCTCCACTACGGCGTCTCTCATAATCCTATTGTGGTTTTGGGACGTTAAATCCGAGATATTATCATTATTAGTGACACTTAAAGCGCGCTGCTGATACTCGAAGAAGGACGCGCGAAATGAACGCACAGATGTACAAAGGATGAACGCGTACTAATAATTGTCACAGTTGCTACTTTGTGTTCGAGCAGCGCGCATTTTTCGCAAACGCGGCCGCTGCGGGAGTGAAGTCACCTTCGTGCGCTCTGTAACTTCAATTTTGGGGTGAAAGCACAAGACGTACAAACCGCCCCCTTCACGAGATAAGCGCGCGTGCATGGTCTACTACGCCCTGTAGGGCAAAACACAGCTGGTAGATGTAGCAGACGCGCGCGCATCGCAGCGAGTGGGGCGATGACCACTAAATAACGCCCTTCACGCCCTTCGCGCCAATGTCGCTGGTAATCAAGAGAACACGCTGAAGCGCTTCCGAGCTCCGAGTAACGCCAGCGGTAAATGGTGTATATAAATATCTCACGATTACTCTGCTGAATGAAGTGCTCTCTATCGCGGAGTCGTTTAACGCCGCGAGCTGCGGAGCGAAGGGCCGCACGTTCAAATTCGCGCTTCGGAACAAATTTTTCTCAATTTCTCTATGTGGCTTTTATGTATGTACATATATGCATTCATATACATATACGAGACAGGACGGCCACAGCGACGGCAAAAACCAGCCGAGAGTGTCGTATATTTGATATCGCAATAATGTCTTAATTGTTATGCTAATTGTAGTAATAGTCACCAAATGCTGCACGCCGGTATTTTTAGCACCCGATCCTTCAGCTCAGCTCTGATGGTGCTGCGTGTCATGGAGAGTCTTCGTCGTTCTGGCGCGCCGTGTCCCTCGCTTCTATGATCCCCTTTTCCAAAGTGTCTTGAGGGTAAGCACAGAAAACGCGGTAATGATTTCTTCCTATAGATAGATAAGCTGCTGTGATTCGGGACGAAGTGGCCCTGTGCTTCAGGGGCGTAGCCAAGGGGCGGGGGGGGGTTGGGGGGGTTCAACCCCCCCCCGACATTTTTCAGTTTTGCTTGCGTTATATACACACAGACATACAAACGCACGCACGAACATACATAAAGTATGGTTGAACCCCCCCCCCCCCCCGAAAAAAATTGCTGGCTATGCCCCTCCTGTGCTTGACTGATTCATATTCAAAAGACAGCACGTTAATATGGATCCATACCAGCGTGCCCAGCACATAACGTTATTCGTGTTGACATTTTAGGGGCGAAGCTCCTTAAAGCGGCACCCGTTCGTCCCTGTCGTAGTGCGTAACCAGTCTTAACGCTAGTACCAGATCTTGACCTCCAAGGTGGTGCCGGTGGAAGATTTCTCCTGTGCGTTGTTGAACAATAAAAAATTCGCAGCGTGCGCGTTAACTAAAAGCCAACTTCTTCTGTCTCTCGTTCCCCATTAGCAGCCATTGGCATGTTCCAGTAGGAAGCGTTAGTAGAAGTGTAAGTGTTAGCTAAAAGCCGACTTCTTCTGTCTCTCATTCCCCATTAGCAGCCATTGTTTGCCTCCAAGGTAGTGCCTTTTGAGATTTCTCCTGTGCGTGATTAAACAATAAAAATTCACAGCGTACATGTAAAATTGAAGTGAGCTGCAAGTCGCCATGACTCTCATCGACCCTTTAGTATAAACCGGCCCGATCTCACGTCGTTGATGATGTACTGGGCGTGAAGCTGCGCGACGCCGCCGCCAAGATCCTGCCGTACGAGAGCTTCGCCCCACTCATCATCATTCACCCCGTGGATATGCTGTGGAATTTTTTTGTGCAACTCGCGGTTGCCAGACTACCTAAGACAAACGAAGACGGCTTCTTGTTCGCTTGATTATGCCCGCTTGGTTAGCATACAGGGGACGAACACGATGAAAGTAAGCAAAAAAGCTGCAACCGATTCGGCAGATATTTTCGACGTTTCGTTTTGTTTGCTTTACATTAAGGTGCGGTCAATGCAAATCACAGCAAATAGGCTGGCGGGCCCAAAAAAGCACTACTTTCTCTACGTTGGAGCAGAGTATACCAGCTGCTCATCGCTTTCAGGAACGAGGTGGTCACATTTTAGACTACACAGTCAGCGGGAACGAGTTTCAAAGCCTAGCAATGTAATATTCTCACTACGTTAGCTTCTAGGGCACGCAAACATACAACTAATTCTGCCGTGTGTCGATTCCGTTTTGCGTGACGCAGCATTTCCGTCACAGCTGAGGAGAGCGGAGGTGCGAGCCCGCCATATTTCCTAAAGAGCCCAATCAATCGCCCTCTCCGCTTGCCAGCAATCTCGCTCCTTCACTCTTTTAAAAAAAACAGTGGGATTGCCAGCATCGACACAATTTAACGTAGGTGAGGTATGACGTGGCTTCCCATCCTGCAAATGAATTTATATGCCTAATTATGAAGTACAAGCACGGTTCAATATCTCTCATATGTGGCGTTCTTTTTTTTTGCAAAAAGAGTCAAGAGCACTTCAACTGAAAATGAGAAAAACGCACTTTTTTTGCTACTGACACTATTGTCGGGCCTGCTCCAACAATTTTTTTTTGCCTGTGTGTTCAAACTTTGCCGACGGTCAAACTTCGCGTTGAATGAAGCACTCGAGACTTTAGCCTTAACTGCTCATCGTTACCATGCTGGAGGATGTACACAGCGTGGTGCAATTGTCTAATGCGGCGCGTTGCGGAGCGACGGGTCGCAAGTTCGAATCCCCAGTTGCGCGCTTCGGAAAATTTTTTGTCTCATTTATTTTAGTTGTGGCTTTTATATATGCATACATACAAACATACATACATACATATGCATGTACCGTACATGATGGCGACGGCGAAAACCCACCGAGAGTGTTCATATGATTGCTATCGCAATAAAAATACTTATTGCGCCACTAAGCAAAATTCTTGCCTTGAAGAAGACAAGACCACTTGCCGGAACATTAGCTCCACGAAACTCCATGCACAAGATTATTGTAACTTTAAAACGGTTGCTTTCTACTGCCTTTTGCACATGGTTGCAGCTGTAGCTTATTCCCACCATAACTGACATTTGTGAATTGGCTGCACTTGAAAAGCAAGCTGGTGCTTTGGTTATGGTGCTCGACTGCTAACCAGAAGATCACGAGATCGAATCTCGTCTGCGGCGGCCCCATTTGCGATGGAGGCAGAAATGCTTGAGGCACGTGTACACAGATTTAGATGCACGTTAAAGGACCCCAGGTGGTCAAAATTTGCTGAGCTCTACACTATGGCGTCGCTCATGATATCGTGGTTTTGGGACACAAGACCCCAACAATTATTATTATTAATTGAAAAGGTTACTATATACACCGCACAGCAGAAATAAATACATATCTGCATCGACCAGTTCTTTCTCACTCATCCATCTGATGTAGCAAACCAACCTGGGGTCAAATGTCTCGCGTACTTAATGCTCAATCCGCCACACCTCTCATTCTCTATGTAGCTTTCATTGAAATAGCAATAGCATCAAGAGAACTTGTGCGCACTGTATAGCACGATTACTTGAGCGAATGTAAAGATTTCTGAAAAACCATATGACGTATTTCGTCTCCGTAGTCTTTTTGGCCAAATTTCTCATGCGAAGTAAAGGCCGTTTCCTCGTGTTGAAGAGCGCCTTCTGCCGTGTATCGCTGAAAGTGTTTGCGTACGAGAAATACGTCAACCAGCGACCCTGTGCATTACTCATTCCCTCAAAACAGTTTTCATTTGGAAAGTGCTGTATGTAAAACAAGTTCATTTCTCTCAAAGACCGCCATTGACGATATTAGGGGCATTTTAAGGATGTTTACAGTATTATCCTCTACAATACTTTGTGTGGAAATATAGTTTTAAAACAACCGGAGTACCGTACTCTACTAAATAGTAAGAATTCTGGTAGTGCATTCAACTCAGCAGTCGAATATGATTCCGCAGAGTCACTGCCCATTTAGTTTTACTTTTGGCTTAATAACGGAACATTCAAACCCTACCAAAGCAAACTCAACATGAATCGTCGTGTTTCCTTTCTTTATTCTGATTCTAACGTTTTCGCGTTTTCACTGTTTGAATGTTATTCTTCGTACCTTATGAGGTGAAGTGTTTGCAAACCAATACCCAAGATAGTGTATTATTGCAGCAGGTCTTGCGATGGCTCTGCCACTCTGGCAACATATCGCTGGTGGCTCACTTCACGCTGGATTCCCACTAATATTGTATCCACTCCAATCATACGGCGAGCCATCCGACGTCCGTCTAAGGCGTGATTACCTTCGCGGTGTTTCGTACTCAAGTGTGGCGCAAAATGACGATCTGTACAATCAGAATATTGTAGCCGTAAACAACCTACTTAACAGAAAGAGTAATTACACTATTAAAACAAGCTTTGATATGCCAGCTCTCGCGGTTTTGTGATTTGCTGCGTTTTTTTTTTTTGCAACATAGATTTGCCCTTCAGGCATAACATTTTCTGTGTATATGTGTAATAAATGTGCGCCGTTATGCAGGTGTTCTGTCGAAGTGAAGTAGCGTCTTATGGAATGTGTTGTCATGCATCCGGCGGTCATAACTGGTCGTGTCAGTGTAGCGGAGGCCGGCTTGCAGGAGGTGACGGGAGCGTTCAGAAAGTAACCCCTGGCATGTACTTATAGCATGCGTATGACCAGTGGTCCCATATACCAGTATATAAATGGGACCATTTCCACTTTAAGATGACAGCCGGTGTGAGGGCCACCTCTGCCCAAAGCCTCCTAGGCACGACTTCCTCTGGCGTAATAAGTTGAAGGGAGTGGGAGCAGACACACAGTGGGATAAAAGAGCGTATATCCTGCCAGGGTAAACTATCATTCGGCATTTCAGTGTATTCAATACAGGCCAAATATTGCGGCCACATCTAACGACCACTTCTCGATTGGCAAGCATGCATCGAACTTGACTCCCAGAGCTTTCACTTCCTACACCCACTGAGCGATTTAGCCACGACGCACGCATGAGCCCACGAGAAAGATACCATTTCATATGTTTTGTTTACAGGAATTTGTGCAATTATTCGCCCCTCGATAATGTTACCAAATTTCTGGCAACACTTTCTGCATCTTTTTTTTTAGAATATGGTCCACGATTTTACCCAGAAAACATTTTAGAAGATATAGAGAAACGAGTGTTGCGTAGAATAACGCGGGCGAATACATGAGTCCTGGTCAGCTACTTCGGCTTGCCTAAAGTCAAGTTGCAAGGAAAGTCCTCTTCACGTAACGCATGAAAAGTGTGCTCTCTCCCTAACACACTCCTATTTTGCTGTGCAGCCAGGCACATCCGTCGAGCGAGTAACCGTAGCATCGGTCTTCTAAAGAACCCCCCCCCCCGGGTACTGAATGAACAAATTCACATTATTAAAGATTTATACATCAGCACTTTTATGTGAATACATCGTCAAATGAGTTCTCTTCTATTAGAGGGCTGCGCAACAGCAATTGAATTTGTTTCTTCACATGCAACTATCAACTATGTTCGATTTGAACTTTTCAAATATAGCTTGCTGTAAAATATTGTGCTCTGCCCAGTATTTCTGACACGCGAAAAAAACAGCTTCAAACTCTGCCCAGTCATCGGGGCTGCTGCAGTGAATTTCTGCGTTGTGATGGGCACTACAAGATGCGCCAACGTGAAGATCTTGGTAATATGGAAAGTTAAGAAATTGAGGGCTAGCGAAGCTTACCAACGTCTGAAGGAGTGCATAACGCGTCCTTGAATGGCACGGGTGCACAGTACCATTTAATGTATTTTCGCCATATAAACCAAGAGTGCGAGGAAACCTGTATCTCTTATAATGATTCCTGCTTTCTTCTTGGGTATTAAAGGGCAACTGCAAACGCCAAATATTTGTAAATTGTATGCAGCAGAATGCGACTATCTTTTTCTTAACCTCCACAGGGTGGTATCACAATAACACCATTATCACAATAATTATTGGGTGAGTGTTCCGCAGTTTGAAAACAACGCGGAGACCACAGAGAAAACCGCAGTGAAGCTACTCGTAATGCAGCACTGGAAAAGACCAATTCGCCAAATGGTTTAACCCGTTAACCTTGTAGCCATGCAAACCTCTGCAACACTTAATGAAGAGATCGCATCTGTCTGTGCCTCCTTCATAAACTGATGCTAGTGTTCAGAGTGTTTGTTGAAGTGTTAGAAAAGTATTTCGCAGGTGTTCATCTCTACAACCTTTTCAAAAACAGATGTCGTGACAAATGAAGGTCAGAACTACGTGTATAGGAAAACAAGGGCTCCTACGTATTTCGTGAAATGCGTTTCTCCAGAAGTTAGACGTCAAATAGTACTCTTTCTCGTTATTCATCCTTTGGAACAGACACTTTTGTATGACGTATTTGTATTCATTAAAGGGCCCCTAAAACACCTCCGATATTTTTTTTTAACATTTGAAATGAACAAGTGCGTCTAGTTCAGAATGCCGTCACGCCCAACAATCATAAACGCGGCAGTGCTACGAGCCGCGGGTGCGGCACAAAATATAAAAATAATCCCGTGCTCCCCTCCGGGACTTCCGGTTTTTCTAGCGTTGGTTATGACGTCAGTACCCACGTTTCGTCGTGCCAGCATCAAAAAGAACCTGTTCGCCGGCTGCAAATATACGTGCGCTCTCTTCTCTTCCTCCTCGCATGGCGAGGAGGATCATTCTGCGAATAGGAGAGACGATTCGACGAATAGCGCGTAGAGAAATATAGAGCTAAAAGAGAGTGCTGCGCTTCAATGACCAAACGCGTGTAACCCCGCTATTGCCGCACCTTGTCGAAAAATTTGCATGGCCATTCCTTGTACATTCGTGCGTAAGTGCAGCACCGGATCTATATTTCGAACTCTGTGGTTTAGGCACACTTTAAAGAAGTATTTTTCAGTCACTCCGTAATGACATGGCGGATATTTGTAGCATTTTACTACGTCCGCGGTATTGTTAGCGAAATGTTGATTTGGTGGCGTGCGCGATTAAAGGCATAAATCAAAACGGTCCACACCTGAGCAGAAAACACATGGTTTGGACACTGCACCCTGTTTCATCACTACAAATAAAATGCGTGTACTTTAGCTAGATGCGGAATATACTGTTGCCATGTACGCCGTATTTGCTCAAAAATAGGTGGAGAACGAATATACCTTGACCCCCATATATGGTGCCGAGAGAGATAAAAAAAATATCCGAATATAGGTTGACGCTTATATTTTAAGAAACGGAGAAACCTGAACATGACACATGTCTACTCGGAATAAGTACACAGAAAACACATGACGTGTGAGATTCCCGCGAGAAAAAAGCATGGCCTCTGAGATCAGTATTTTATATTCTAAGGGTACCTATGACGCATTTCACGTGCATCACAAAAGTTGGGCTTTTGAAATTCATGTCTGTTAATCATAGCAATTGCGTTTTTCTCTTTTTTTGTCTTTGTTCATTTCTATTTCTGTCTTTCTCTCTTTATCTATTTATTTCTCGCCATTTCCTTTCTTCGCTTTCTTCCCTTTCTTTCTCTTCCTCGCCCTATTTCTCACTTTATTTTTCTGTCTGTCTCTCTTTTGCGCTTGTTTCTTTCTATAGTTTAGTCTTTCTATTTCTTTCTATGTCTTGCTATCTTTTTCTCTCCTTATTCTCTTTCTCCCTATTTCTCTCTTTTCCTCTATATCTGTCTTTCTCTTTCTCTCTCTCTCTCTCTGTACTCGTCCTCTCGCCCATCCGAGTTATTGCATCCCACCCCGCACAAAGCGGCGCACGTGTTCTGAGAGTAAAGCAGAAGATGAAGAAGAGGACGGAGAGGAAGAAGAGGATGAAGAGAGAACGTGCCGGTTCATAGTGACGATAGTTTTCTCTTCGTTGTGCACGGACTAACCTTTGACTTCAAGATCTCATTTGTTAAAAAAGGTCCACCTATATTTCAATAAACACGGTGTTTAGCGCGCCTGTCAGCCTTCGTGGTCTCCTCGTGAAGTGCGCAGCACTGGATTCTGGATATTTGCAGTAGCGCAGTGTGTCTGAAGTTTACGTCGAAACAGTGTATATTGACCACCACTCAACTGAAGCAGGGGATTTGTGAATGTCAACTATAGCTTCATCGTTATAATAGAAAAGAAAGGTTTATAACATATTCGCATCAAGATAATGACGTCGCAAGTTATGGCATTCTAGAGCCAACGATCTGTAAATTTGTGTGGTAATACACAGACTGCCTCGCGGTTATTGACCTGGTACGCGGTGTTGCGACGTTTGTAAATCATGAGATTGGGCCTAAAGAGAGTTAATAAATGCGCACTGTAGTCGACTTTTGCGAAGTTATAACGACCAACGTCCGCAAGCTGGGACACAATCTATTTTACATTAACAAACATGGGAAGGGGGCTTCAATAGGTCCAGCATGAAAAAAATTCACAACAAAGGGATAGCCTTGAAGAGAAAAAGAAATTAATACTATGAGACGAGGTCCGGTACGGTAATCGAAAGGTTATATTTCAATGTCGTCGCGGCGTGAGGCCAAAGCGGCGCAGCGCCCGTGACAAACGAAGATTATGATTACAATGGGTTCTATACAGATGAAGTTTAACTACGCAGTCAGCGCCCAAAATACTTCTTTATGCACACTAATCCTTAATTAAGCAGTAACAAGCCTGATTGGTGGTACTATCAGTGCCTTTAGCGATATGTTGCAACACTTTGAATAAAATTAGTGCATTGAAACTGTCTTCTATAATATTTTGTCACCACTGAAGACACACCATCAAAACAGTATGTTAGGATTTATGCAGCTAAATACGCTGGAAACTGGTGTTATAAAGTATCCCTGAAAAAGTAACAATATCTGTCACGTGGTGCCGCCATTGTTGTTATCACTACCGTTAGCACGTTTGTTACGAGATCAAAGACATAAGCATGCAAAACAAAAACAATAATTTTACCGCGAATGTTTTTTTACACAGAGAGCGAAACTAACTTGGCGTCTCGTTTAAGGGACGGAAAGATAAACTAGATGACACTACTTTTCATTCACTACGCAAATATCACATGGTAATAATTTGTTGGTACTGGTACTTCTAAAGCACATAACACGTTTTATAGTGGCTATTGAAAGTCCTCTAGAAACAATAGAATAAGGTCGTCGACAGGGACAGGAAAGCAAAAAAAAACACAATTTTGTAATTTCGACACAAATAAAGCCGGCAATGTCAGTATGTCTGAAGGAGTCATAAAGTCAACGAGGGCAGTTGAAGGCAAGACAGCATGCGTGCAAACGTCACGTACTAAATAAAATCACCAATACACATTAGTGATGGTACATAGTAGAAAAATAACAGAGCTATTAATATGCTGAAGAAAACTGCGTGGCGAGCTTCAATTCAGACTAAAATTATTTATTCTATTTATTTACTTTAACAATACTGCAGGCCCTTCTCGGGATCGTGCAGGAATTGCTTGAACTTGAGAACAGTTCACAAAAAATGAAAAAAATAAAACCATACGTACAGAGCAAAGAGTATGGGCACATACAAAATGGACAAGGAATACGCACATTATGCAGTAAACAAGGTGTTTATATAAACAGGGAAACAACATTATAATAAATGTGCAGGCTCAAGGGGTTGTATATGCAATACCAATGACGCCAATTATTTTTTACCATTTCAATTCTAAATTCTGAATGCTTCTAATGAATTCATTGACATATGGGCAGTTTAAAACATCAGCAGGCAGTGTATTCCAACGGGAAATGGTGCGCGGAAAACTTGTAAGTGTTATTATGACAGGGTTGTTGACGTATTGGTAAGCATTCTAACTGCGAAAACAAGAAACGTAAGCAACATCTCATAGCGATACCTTAAATACAGTAAGTGGAAGTTGCACTAAAAGCGGAAACAAATATACAGCCACGGTATCAACTACTCTGGAACGACACGAACAAAAAAGAAATCGGAAGCATTTCCAGCGCTAGGCTCCTCGGATATGCTGCTTGGAGTCCTTTAAGGATGTGAACTTTACCAATTGAACTCCGCTGCCATTTCAAGCGCCAGCGAGGTTCACAGCGGCGGTTTATAAGCAACTTGTAACGTGGTAAACACTGAAAAGGCTTTTGAATATCTGTGCGGTTTCAGCGATGCATCCGGTTTGCCTATTACTATGGGTTTCCCTCTTGGATTTTACTGAATCCACATCTGATAGCACTAGAAAAGGAGGAGGTAAGCAACCCGTTATGGCTTTTTATGGTACCAAATATATTGTGGTAAAAATTTGGATTCTGTTGGTCGAGAGGTTAGTCATTACGTGCAGTTAATTGTTTCGACCATAACCGAAACCATCATTTGGCAATTTCTGTTGTGCAGTACATCTTTGTGAATGTTTGAAATTTATATGGCAACAGCATTTTCGCGTATAAAATTACACGACAATCATTCCATAGGCCCCATCGGTATTTTATATGTTCAACATTTAATTTGCCCTGGCAAGTTCTTAAGAACCTGTTAGACTACGAAAATTGTCGTCTACATATTGATGGATTAGTAGGTACTCACGTAAAGAAGAGCTTTATCACGATTCTAACACATCGGCGTAGCTTTTTTTTCTTACAAGTGGTGTTCTGAAAAAGCTCATTTGATTATATTCTTCTAGTTATGAAAAGTAAAGCATTTCTTCCATTTATGCATTTATCCGCCGTATTCAATTCCACTGGTTATTTCTAGTGTTAATCTTTTTAAAGAGATGCTCAGATTGGGCACCTTTCCGATATGAACAATCAATGAAATATATTTTGTGCGAACACATAATTTAATAATACGTCGTAGAGTTTTACCTCCCAAAAGCACATGATTGTAGAAGCTACATATATTTTATTTCGTAGGCAAAATGTAAATTAAATGTAAATGTATAAATATGAGAAAGTAGGTTTAAAAATGAAATAAAAGAACAAAAAGCGATAAAGCCTGAACGAAGAAGCACTCACTTTCAACCTAATTGCAGGATGAAATATACAGAAAAAAATTACATTCAAACAATTTACGAGTATAAGAATGTGGACCTGACATTTTAAGGGTTGTTTTTTTTTCGACCAAGGACAAATACATCCAGGAAATGCGAGTGTCGGCAAATGCTCAGTGCAAACGTGGTGCCAAGCGAATATTTTCAGAATCGGGTGCACAGCCTCGGCCAATCGCCTTCTTTTCGAAGTCATTGTATTTCATTGGATCCTGCAGGAAACGTGGAAAAGATACACATAACCTATTTTGGCAGCTGCGTTTCCCTGATATCCAACGAGAAGATCTCATTTTAGAAAAAGCCTGAACGTTTTTTCTTATCTGATATTTACAAGTACACATATTCAGAGGGTACAAGCCACATGAATACGTATCGTGATAGAACTTCGAACCTATACCACGACCACTGATTCTTCTGATCTGCATGGAGTGAAGAATCTGCAAGTGCGCACAGAGCATAAGCATACGATTTACTTGGGCAAAGTTCCAGGCATCTTACTCGTATGTTGCAAGTGTTTTTTTTTTTTATCCAGTATCTTATATTGTTTCACCCACTCTTGGATTTTGAATGAAATGAACCCCAGCTGCTTGCTGCAAGATGGAGGCAAAAGTATGCAGTTTTCGGTTCCGCCTTTCTGCAGCCAATACGCCCTGATTTGACGTCATGTGTATGGCTCCAGGTCTCGTATTAGAGGCCGGATTTTTCGGCATTAAAAAGCCCGTTTTAGGCGCCGAAAACAGGCAGGCAAGAGAACCTTTCATGCTTCCAAAATCATAAGTATAGGCAGAATAAATTTTCACACGAATGCAAATACTTTTAATCGAAGACGTGCGCGACCTCTATCTGCGACAGGAAAACCAAAATGTTATTGCTTAAGATAGCAGAAAGGTGCCAACAGTTGAACATAGATGTACAATTGTTCTTTGTCCAGTACGGTTCGCATAACACGGTCTCTCCCGTGTTTTGCACGGTGAGTCAAGTGTCCACTGTCGAATCAACATACTACTCAGTGTCTTTTCGACATGACTGAGAACGGCAGAGCAGGAGCAGATAGCTACATCCCTAAAAGACCAAAAGGTAGGGATTCTTCGTATCGGCCGAATCGCCTAAAGCCAATTTCTCCGCTGGGCAGTTAACCACTGGCGTAGCCAAGCAGGGAAGGGCGGCTGCAGGGAGTTCATCTCCCCCCCTCCAGAAACGTTTCCGTTTTGCATGTGTATATACATGCACACATGCAAATGCACGGAAAAACGTACATAAAGTATGATTGAACCCCCCCCCCTCCCTCGCGACAAAGCATTTCTGGCTACGCTACAGCAGTGAACACCTTACAAAGTAAATTACAAACAAAACAAAAGCTCATAGACATCCCATTTTTTTCATTTTTTTGCTGTTTACTCTCATTTCCGCTGACGACTCTCCGCGGTCCCGCATTCGCCAACCGCTCGTGCCATGTCAGTGCGGGGGTGAATGCTCGCCGGTGTGTCCCACTTCACTGCTGCTAGCGGTTGTTTTCCGGAAGTTGGCTGAACTAGAGGACTAGGTTGAACTCCAAACAGTTCCGAACAGTCAGTGTTGCCCAGTAACATGTGCTGACTTCCGTAAACTCCTTTTGCAATATAACTTTCCAATACTTTGCATCCAAGAGGCAGGAATGAATGACGATTTCCGCCTCTCTAACTGCGTGATATATAAGTCATCTCGTCGAAGTGGTCCTAGCAGAGTGCATCTGTGCGTCAGAAAGGACCTACCTTCTCACCAAGTTCACTCAAGTGATTCGGACTTCCCGGAATTCGTCGCTTGTAAAGTATCCTTTGGTGAGCAGTGCATAACAGTGATTAATTTTTACCTACAACATTCAAGCCGCATTTCGGTGGAAGAGCTAACAAATATCTTCAATATTTTAAATTCATATACATTTGTATGTGGAGACTTTATGCGCACAAGATAATCTTGGGTAGTGATCGATGTGATGCACGTGGGAACGTTGTTGAGTGTGCCGCAGACAAATGCAATTTGACAATTTTAAATGACGGCTCCCCAACTTTTCTCCGTGGACATAATTACTCGAGTTGCATAGATGTTACCATGTGTTCCCAAGATCTAGTGAATGGTGTGGGATAGACAACGGATGTAGAAACACGTGGGAGTGACCATTTTCCCATCCTTATAAGTCACCCCTACTTGCGAAATGACGACATCAGGCGCTACAGCAAACTGACGAACTGGAAAGCTTTTCGATACCGCCTAACAAACCAAAATAGTGAACTTACGACAGTTGAAAGCTTTACTGAATTTTTGCAAGATAATGCGAATAAATGTACAAAAAAAGTCCCGATTCCAAAAGACTATGCTGCAGTCGACGGAGAGAATGAACAACTAAGAGCCATCAGACGACGTTCCGAAATGGCATATCGACGCAGCGGAAGTTTAGAAGCATACAAAAATGCACAGAAAATCCACAGTGTAATGCGCCGACGACTAGAAAAGTTAGGTAAATGACGCTGGAGTGATTATTGTGGAACGCTCTCTCCCCACACACCTGTTCCAAGAATTTGGCTGGTAATTCGAGCATTTAGTGGCCCTGTATCACAGAGCTTCCCATTTCGTGCTCTTGCTCTAGCCTTGGACAAACGGGAAATTGTGGTAGCAGATGAATTTTGTCAACTTATCAGTAGGCCCGCCGCATCACAATGTGCCTTATTTGATAATTCTGTCGCGTTAGCCAGCCAGAAAATTAATGCTTGTTATTGGGCCCAGCATCCTCAACTAGACCCTGTATTTACGTTAAGTGAGCTGCAATGTGCTATAGCATCATGTCGTCAAAAATCGGCCTCTGGACCGGACGGCATTATGTACAATATGCTAAAGAACCTTGGGCCGACAGGCACAACCATTCTCTTAGATATTTACAATAATCTATGGATGCAAGAAATTGTACCCGAGTCTTGGAAGTTTGCTCGCATCATTCCGATCTTAAAACCGGCTAAGAGGCCCTTGAGCCTTGAATCCTTCCGCCCAATTAGTCTGACAAGTTGTTTATGTAAAGTAATGGAAAAAATGATTGATGCAAGACTTCAGTGGTGGTGCAACAGAACCGGTGTATTCTCCAACTACTTAACAGGTTTTAGGAAACAGAGATGCACAATGGATGCAATACTGGACATAGTAACGTATGTGGAGCATGAACACGCCAGTGGTAGTTTGACGGTCGCAGTGTTCTTAGACATCAAAAGGGCATTTGACACAGTCAGTCACACTCATGTTCTGCTGAGTATGTTGGAACTCGGACTGTCCGGCAGGTCCTTGCGGTGGATATCTAAATTTTTATCAGGTCGCAAAATATCCATTCAGGCGAGCGAAGGAAAGAGTGCAGAACACGATGTCAGACAGGGAGTGCCACAAGGAAGCGTACTCAGCCCTTTTCTTTTCAACTGTGTTATGGCTGATTTAGCTAAAAGACTGCCTTCTAGGTTGAAATACTCCTTATATGCAGATGATGTGTGCATTTGGGCATCTGGCACGGACGTACGGTTAATTCAGATTGCATTGCAAGACGGCATAAATATTATTAACAACTTTTTAAAAGAAAGAGGAATGGTTCTGTCGCACGCAAAGACAGCTGTATTGCCCTTCACCCGTAAGAAGTTAAAAAACTTCAATCTCAATTTAGAAGGCGAACCACTAATGACTGTGACACAGCATCGGTTTCTCGGAGTAATACTTGATAGGCAGCTATCATGGGTACCTCACATAAAGAAACTCGAAAACGAGGTGAATATGCTAGTGAATATATTCCGCAGAATTGCTGGGACATCATGGGGCGGATCTGTATCATCCATGCTCGCTGTTCACAATGCGTTAATACGACAAAAAGTTGCATATTCTGCAGCAGTCTTACACGGCCCTTCCCGCACTTCAGAGGAGCGACTTCAAAGACTATTAGCTAGGGGACTGCGCGTCTGCCTAGGTGTTCCACGAGCGACTTCCAGCAGCCTTGTCATAGCTGAGACTCGACAAGCACCCTTTCCAGTCATGAGAACAATCGAAACATGCCGCCATTTTTTTCGCTTACAGACGCAACACAATGACCACCCATTGGCACTGGAGATTTTACTAAGGGATAAAACAATGCTCATAAAGAAATACAGAGTAATGTACATATATTACCAGGAAATGAAATTTGGAGCTCTGAAATGGACTATCCTCCATGGCTACTTGCAATACCAAGCATTGAATTCTCAGTAGATGGCATTATCAGAAAGAGAGACATGTTCATCCAAGCTGCTAAACAACTAGCGCTTTATCAGATACACATGCGGTATCCAGGGTACATACAGGTTTACACAGATGGCTCAAGTACCACAACGTCTTCAACATCGGCATTTATCATACCACAGCTCAATATTCAGGAATCATTTAAATTATTTCGCACGACGTCATCTACTACAGCAGAGCTTTTCGCTATTCTGTATGCTATAAAGTTTATAAACACGGCAGCAGACGCGAGAAAATGGGTACTTTTCAGCGACTCACAGGCCGCATTAAGATCACTCTCGAGTACAAACACGACAGTAATTAGTGATAGCATGACATACGAAACGCTGAAAGAGCTCACCAAAGCAAGCAAGGCACAACATGAAATCAAATTCCAATGGATACCTGGCCATTGCAACATTCCTGGAAACACAGCTGCCGATGAAGCGGCACGACAAGCACATCGTAAAGATGTTACTACTTCTTTACCAATTTCGAAAAATGAATTGCGTGGTCTTATAAAGGCTACAACTTTCAGAATGAGCAAAACTGCTTGGTTTGACCAAAGTACAAAGAGCCGTGATTTATATCACATCGATCCATTCATTGAATTCAAAATTACGATAGCATTAGATAGAAGTATGGAAACTCTTATTCACCGATTGAGGCTAGGCACCGCATACACAAAACATTTTTTGCACAGAATTGATAGAGCTGAAACTCCCGAATGCGAATGTGGATTTATAGATGAAGACGTATGTCACCTTCTCATAGACTGTCCACATCATGACACGCCGCGACGCCGTCTTAAATCGGAACTGTTGGCATTAGACCGCAGACCGTTTAGCTTGAGGAAACTTCTGGGCCCATGGCCAACTAGAGTTTTACAGACGCAAGCTTTAAAAGCGTTAACATGTCTCTTACAAGACAGCGGCATTGCTGACAAGTACTAAGAAATACCAAACTTTCAGTTGTATAACACATGTCGTACTTATTATGCGCAGTCTCATATGACACCCATCATATGTGTGTGCTGAAGTGAATAACGTATCGACTGTTATGTACTCACGAGCGAATACATCTTCTTAAAGACCAGACGTGTGCTCTGCTGGTTTGTGCTGGTCGGACCAAATATTAACGACGGCCATTATCAGAGACTTCATTCGCTGATTTTGGAACATTTCTTTATCATTTTGTTGTTTTTGCATATGTGTGCCCGAGTGTTCCATTTTACATGAATTGCCTTGTATGTTTTATTTTAAGATATGTGTTCAAGTTTCACTCAAGGGCTAAGGAGTAGACGGCGCCATAATTGTGCGCCAACATCTCCTTATATATCATATCAATAAAAAAATAGCGGTATCAAACAACTCTTGAAAGCAAAACTTAGGGCTAAGCAGTGTTCACATACGTGCTAATTTTGAAGATATGTATTCCTAGGCATTTGTAAGCAATTCGGCACAAACGTCAAAAATAGGCATTTACAAGCACCATAAAAACACTATAAAGCCCTTCTTAAACTCTAATTCATGCTCATATATCCAAGTTGTGCGATATATACGCAAGGAACAAAATAGGCATTTGCTTAAATTCCTGCCTCTACCCATAAGCCAATGAGTATTGACACCTACAATCTGAAAGTAGATTAAAGTTTAGAACACTTCCCTGTTGAAAATCTTGGGTTGGTGGATTCCGGAATCGTTGGTGGATGAGATGGAAATAATAGTGGATGTGGTTGAAACTACAGTGGATAAGATGCTAAGAGGAGTGGGTGTGGTAATAATAATAAATAAGCTGGAAGCTGTGCGGCTCAGAATGGGTGGTGATGGCGAAAGTGAAAAAAAATGGCAGATCCCGCGCGTTGTGGGAATCGGTTTCATGCGAAGCAGTCACCGAGTACTTCTGTGCTGTATTTTATGGCTTTGAGCAAAGCATTACGAAGTGGATCGACGTGTTTTTGTAAGCGTAGTAGCTTGTCCACATCGTGGGCTTACCAGGCACATCGACAACACTGGCGTTTAAAGGGTAAGTTATGGTGCGACGTAACATCAGCCCTCACGTTAGAGTACATACGTCAGTATTATGAAACGAAGTGCACTTTATGGTACATCCATGTGAATATCATGCGCAACTTTCCTTAATGTGTTTCTCTGGGATCGAGCAATGCTTCAATATAGCTTGCCTAATCTAAGAATCAATAGAGTTACATATCAGGGAGCTGGCACGGCCGCGCGTGAAACATCACATACTCAATAAATTGTACACGCGTGTTTATCGAATGAGATTAGAGTCCACATAAAGTCTCTGCACATGTCGACCTTTGAAAAGAGCGAGAGGCGGCGATTAAACTAGGCAGTGACATCCTTATTTGTACCGGCAAACGTAAACTGTGCCTACTCCCCAGTCCACTTGATATATTTTTAGTTAATTGTAAAAGAAAGCGCTGTTGCCATTCGTTGCCGTCAGCATCTTGTTTGTGTTTAATAAAGATGCAAATTTTAGTAGGTGGAGAATATGGCATCTCTCATTAGTATGTGACATGCAAAGCAGAAGCGAAACGGTTTGGTCGTGTATTCAGCAGTCACTTTACGAAAAGCGGAACATGTTTCGGCGTGGCGTAGTGGTAAAGTACTTGCCTCGGGATCCGAAGGTGATGCGTTGGAATCTTGTTTGCCGAAATGCTTTCTACATCGCCTTCTATGCTCATATTTATCTGTGCCAAGTAAGCACAATGGTTTTGACACTGTAGAGCAGTTTTGTGCTCCGTTATTCTCGAGCACCCATCTTACACCAGCATCCACAGGATACACCATATGCCGGCATATCCAGCACCATGATCCACCATAATAATGATTGGTGCTCCCATGTTATGATGAAGTGACCAACCTGATAGCCGCGTACATGTGTACTTGAATAGTAGTTTCATGGCGTAAAAGTAGTCAATGATTGTAATGCATGAGGAACGATCAGTGTCTTACAGATGGTGGACGTATTGTCTAAGGGGTTTGTTCGAATATAACATGGAAATTAGAGTTTCTTGAATCTCATATCAAAGGTTGCTTAAATACTGGATAGCGCGGGTTTGGCACAGGTCAGAGAAATAACGCTGATGCTCAGAACAAGCACTACTCGCAACATAAGTTACTAGTACCACTCCTCCATGATTGCTTCTATGCACCAGTGTTTTCTCGTTCCTGCATCGAGTCATCCGCGCTATCCAGCATTTGCGCTTTAAACCAACTAGCCCAGCAACGAATTTTGTTGAGTCAAATGCTCCCTTGTTATGATGAAGTGACCAACCGGATAACCGCGTACATGTGTACTTCGATAGTAGTTTCATGGCGCAAAAGTACTCAATGATTGTAATGCATGAGGAACGATCAGTGTCTTACAGATCGATTGAGACATGTTATTTGAGTGATTGTTTATTTGTTGTGAAAAAACACATTTCAGTGAACGTGTTGTTTTCAACAGCAAAGCTGGTCTAGCTTGGCGTAAAATGTCTGTCGTGGCCCAAAGCTACCATCATCCTGAACCGACACGCGCTCTTTTCGTCCTCTTTCGCTCCCAGAACGCGAGCGCCGATTTCTCCGGCGAGTCCTGTAATAATAATATTAATAATAATATTTGGGGTTTTACGTCCCAAAACCGCAATATCATTATTTATTTATTTATTTATTTATTTATTTATTTATTTATTTGTTTGTTTGTTTGTTTGTTTGTTTGTTTATTTACCTATTTATTTATTTATTTATTTATAGTACCCTCAGAGCCAAATGGCATTGAAGAAGGGCGTGGATAAAATACACGAAAAATACAAAATAAAACAGCGCACTGAATTCAGGTAACACAACATTTATCCAGGTTGTATAAACAATAGTAGTTATTCCAAAAAAAAGAAAAAGAAAATAATAAACAAACAAAAGCAGTGAGTAAAGGTAACATATTCTCATGGTTATACAATGTTATCGAATGTTTCGTGGAAAAGTTTGCAGTCAGGGATGGTAACGATACTTGAGGGAAGGTGGCTTCAATCCTGAGATGTACGGCGAATGAACGACTGAACAAAAGACTTAGTGTGGCATGGCTCGATTCCTACCTTATTTCGATAATCAACGCAGTTTGAAATGTACACAGGCCGGAGTATGAAGCATTATTAAGTGTTGGGTGGTGGAAAATTTTATGAAATACCGAAGGACGGGCGACTTTGCGTCGGTGAGCCAATGGAATAAGTGATAAGTTATTTTTCATTGAGGTTATGCTGGCAGTGCGGTTGTGGTTAGAGAGGATCAATCTAGCAGAGTTATTTTGTACTAGTTCAAGAGAGGTGATAAGGTTAGCATGACTGGGATCCGATATGGCAGATGCATACTCAAGTTTGGAGCGTATGAGAGACTTATAAAATATTAGTTTTAAGGAAGAGGGTGCTTTGGAAAAGTTACGTTGTATGTAGCCGAGCATGCGATTAGCATTGTTAACGACGTACTCTACATGAGTTGTCCAACTTAAGTTATTTGTGATGTGCACACCAAGATATTTATAGGAGATGACGCAATCTAAAGGAATGTTGTTTAGATGATAGGTGTTAGGATTCGAGTTAGTTCTGGATACGTGCGTTCTTTTACATTTACTGATATTCAGTTCCATTAAGCAGTTGTTGAACCAGTTAGCTATATTACTTAGGTCAGCTTGAAGTGTTTTAGTATCATCAGCGTTAGTGATTTCGCGGTGTATAACACAGTCATCTGCGGACAGATGTATGTTAAAGGTTATTGAAGTAGTTAGCTCATTAATATATATAAGAAATAATAAAGGCCCCAACACAGATCTTTGGGGCACGCCTAATTTTACTTCAGTGAATGGCGAATGATGGTCACTAGCAGTTACGAAATGGAAGCGATTAGAGAGAAAATGTCCTATACGTCTAAGAAGGTTAGTGTCAATATTTAGGAAGCTTAGTTTAAAAAGCAGTAATTTATGACAAACCTTGTCAAATGCTTTGCTAAAATGTAAAAAAATACTGTCAGCGCAGGATGAGCAATCCAGGATTTGATGCAGATGATGAGTGAAAGAAGCCAGCTGGGTTTCGCAGGAGTACGATTTTCTAAAACCATGTTATACGTTAGCATAGTATGAGTTAGACTCTAGAAAGTTAGCGACATTCGTGAAGATTACATGTTCTAGTAACTTGCAACAATTACTTGTAAGTGATATCGGTCGGTAATTAAGAGGTGAATTTCTGGGGCCGGATTTGAAGATTGGAGACATCTTCCCTATTTTTCATTCCTTTGGATGTTGACAAGAAATCAAAGATTATTCAAAGATTTTGGTTAGTATCATGGAACTAACGACGTTAGTGCTTGTAAGGAATTTGCGATTAATACAGTCATAGTCAAGAGCGGATTGGAATGGTAAGTTACCTATTAGCTTAATGATTCCAGGTACCTCGACGATCACGGCATCCAGTGGCATGAAAGTACATTGGTACGCATGAGGAAGTTTGATCTTACCGGATTTAGAGAAGCGGCTAGTAAATGAATAATTGATAACTGACACGCACATGTTTTCGGGAACATTATTTCCAGATGGATCTTCTAGTGATATAGTGTTGTTAGTGATTGGGTTGATTATTTGGCAAAATTTTCTAGGATTAGTTTTTAGTGTTTCGAGTAGTGTTCTAGTTAAGTATTCGTCTTTAGCAGTTTTTAGAGCTCTTAAGTAGGTGTTTGCAGCAGATTTCTAGGTTGCCCAGCGCGAAGGTGAAGGTGAATATTTAGCTAAACGAAAGAAACGCTTTTTGCGATTAGATAGGCGTTTTAGATGACTGGAGTACCATGGCGCTTGGGGGTGGAAATTAATGGCGATTAGGGATGTATTTCTCGGTTAATTTATGGACTGTGCATGCGAGCAGGTCCCAGTTGGACTGAACGGAGCGATATTCGAAATTTCTAATAAAATCACCGTAGAAGTGAGTTAGTTCATTATTTATTGCTTCGAAGTTAGCTTTCCGGTAGTCTCGTATGGTTTTCCGCTGTTTAGTCTTTTTAGTAGGACTAATATTGATTGCAAAGTTTAGCAAGAGGTGGTCGCTGATTCCTGGTAAGTATGTAATGTGGGAGGCGAGGTCAGGATGCGTTGTAAGCACTAAGTCGAGAGTACTAGCTACATTACTTGTAATTCTGGTGGCTTGAGTTACTAATTGAGTGAAGCAAAAAACGGAGCATATATTAAGGAAATCTTCACTCTGCTGTGAAAAGGGGATACACGTACCGGCGTAGTGTTCCACGTTATGTTTGGAAAGTTGAAATATCCTAGTAAAAGTATAGGTAAAGAAGGAAAACGAGAGCTAAATGTGTTGAGAGTCGTATAATTTGCTAACAAACGTGGATGGTGAGGAACGTGATCTGTAGCATGCACCTAGAACCAGTTTACAATTACCCAAGGTTAGTAGAGCCCATGTTATCTCTAGTGAACTGTTAACTTGGATTGCTGATGAAGGTATGTCCTTCGAGACCGCAAGTAGTACGCCTCCTCCTCTGTGCTCGGTGCGGTCGCAGCGATAAACCACACAGTTGTGTGCCGCATGAAATATTTGAGTCAAGCGTTTGCGTAGACAGCCACGTTTCAGTTAAAGCGACTATTTTTGCATCGCATGTATCTATTATGGATGAGGGGGCACAGCGTTTATTAAGAACACTCCTGGCGTTAGCAAAGAGCACAGACACTTGATGCAGTTGTGAATGCGATGATATGCCACTACCCCTCCCTTTTCCCTAGATTGAGACATTTCTCACAGAAGGGGGGGTCTGCATGACTTGGTCGGTTCCCACGTGAGTGTACTTCCTCAATGCGGTCAAGATAAAAGTTGTAGCGGAAACATTTGTTATTCATGAATAATTTGTTATAGCGCAGTTTAGACTGCGGGCGCCCAGGATAACCGTTGGAAATTCGATTAGTTTTTGCGCGAAGTGCGGGTACTGGGGTAAAAGTCTTCGGTCACTAAGATGTTCCTTTGTTAGAGCTGCTTACGAAGTGAAAAAAGTTTTTCTCTGGTCTTGTAGTTACAAAATTTGGCTATTATGGGGCGGCATTTGGCAGGTGCAAATGTGCTAAGATGATGTGCGCGATCAGTCGACTCAATGCAAAAAGATTCAAACACTTCATTTACTGCTGCAGATAGCTTAGTCTCAGTTTCGCTCCACGTTTATTCAGCGTCAGCCATTCCGTGAAAGACTAGGTTGTCACGCCTAGATCTGTCATCAAGTTCATATCAAGTCGCATGTGGTGTGTGTCACTTTGGTCCGTTAGAGCAGATATCGAACTGTGCATTTCTGATACATCCTTGCCAAGTTGATCAAAGTTCTGTGGTTTTTCTTCAAGTTCGTCTAGTTTTTTTTGTATTCCCGTTATTTTTGTTTCTATGCTCTTTTGTCCGCTTTTAAATGCTTTCACATCAGCAGCCTACTCGATTTGCGTTTTCGAACTTTGAAGCGAACGGGTGTATATATCTTTGTGCAGTTTAAAAATTGCTTTCATCTGTTCGGCGGGATTTTCTGGTAGCGAATCAATGTCACGTAGGTTCTCAGAGCGTGTGTTAGGTCCCGGGTTAGCTTTAACGTATCCAGAATGTAAGAGCAAGAAAAGCATGGAAAATTACAGTAGCTTAATGGCTTAGTGTTGTACAGCCTAAAAACTCTGCCAGAGATACTACTCGTGAAGAGGCACTGGCAAAGACATGTTTGCCAAAATAATGTAACGCCCTAATCTTCTGGCTATGCCAACCTCCCCAGCACATAATTAAATGTGATCTGTATGTGCCTCTTTCACAAAGTGATAGCAATATTCAGAGTGTTTGTTAGACTGCTGGAAACACCTTTCGCTGGCGTTCACTGATTATCTTTCCCGAAACGATTTTAATAAAAAATGAAGGTTAGACGTATGTGCATAGGAAAATAGCCGCCCCTACATGTTTCGTGAAATACGTTTCTCCAGAAGTTAAACGTGGCGCAGCAGTTTTCCTGCTCATTCAACCTTTCGACCAGTAACTTTTGTAGGCTGTATTTGTATTCGCTAAAGGGCCCCTAAATGACCTCCGGTATATTTTTAACATTTCAAGTGAACACGCGCGTCGAGTTCAAAGTGCTGACGTGATCAATAATGCCAAAGGCAGCTGCCCGACGAGCCGCGCACGCTTCGCAAAATACAAAAATAATCCCGTACTCCTCTCCGCGCCTTCCGGTTTCCCCAGGGCGCCTCCTCGATGCTAGCGCGACCAGCTCTCTTCACTGGCATAAAGGCGCCATAACTGCGTCTAGGGTGCCTTGATTCGCGCTTTCTCGCGCACGCATTGAGGCACACTAACTGCGTCATCACCGAATCGCTCCCTATCTGCGCTCGTTCGTGTCATGACTGAGTACTTCACTTCACCGCTCCTAGACGGTGGCACCTCCCCGCCCCACCAACCAAGACCACCATGCGATAGATGCAAGAATGTCTGATTGATAGAAGGCGCGTTTCAGGGGCCTCATGCATGTGCGTCGGTAGCGCAGTGGGTAGAACGCCGGGCACATATTGTCACGGACAGAGAAGTCGTGGGTTTCGATTCCCGCCGACAAAACCGTTTATTCCGTTTTTTTTTTATCGGTTACTGTGCACTTTACCATTGTCATATTCGTGACGGAAATACGTCAGTGAAGTCTTGGTGGACCCCGGCATAAAAACCTCACGTGGTGAAATATATAAAAAAATGATGGAATATAGGTCGACCAACGCTTTTCGAGAAACGGAATAACTGGGAAATGCGAAATAATTTGCTAAATGTATGCATAGGTAATGTACTAGTGTAACTGATTCTGATTAAAGAATGGAGGGTGCCACGGTGGAACTCCATATTCTCGGTACTTTTGCTAGTCTTATTCATGAATATAGGTTGATAGCTAATTATGAGTTACATAATCGATAAAAAGGTCGACCAATATTCGAATAAATACTGTAGTTGTTAGCGCAGATGTCAGTCTCCGTGGTGTCCTCGCGAAGTGAGCAAGCAGCACTGCGTTCTAGATGTCTGCGGTAACGCATTGTGTCTGATCAGTGCTCAAGAAAGACTGTTTCGACATAAAAACTTCAAAGGGAAAGAGTGGATTTATGAATGTCAACTATAGGTTCCTCTTTAAAATAGAGAAAATGGGACCGTAACATCTTGGCACCATAGTAATCACTTCACATGTTCTCGTGCTAACCATCTGTAAATATATATGCCAATACACACACGGCTTCAGGGGTTAATGATGAGGTACGTGATCTTGGGACGACTTGAAAATAATGAGATTTGGTCCAATAGAAAAAATAAATACACGCTGTCATGATGTAGCCTAAGCGATGTAGTCAACAATTTGCCAAGCTGTATCTACCAACGTTCAAAAGCTTGCACAAAATGTTTTTTTAGTAATATGCATAGTAACTCTTGGGGTTTCACGTCACAAAACCAACCTATGATTATGAGAGACGTTGTAGTGGAGGGCTCCGGAAATTTCGACCATCTGGCGTTCTCTAAATGACACCCAAATCTAAGCACACCGGCCTCTAGCATTCTCGCTTTCATCATATGTGGGCTTCGCGGTCGCCATTCGAACCCAGGACCTCTGGGTCGGCAGTCGAGCACCATAATCATTGGACCACTATGGCGGGTAATGGTTTTTTTTAATGAGAGAACATGGGAATGAAGCCTAGGTGAGATCCGGCTACCACAAAGTCATTCAATCAATGCAAAATGAAGATATAGCCAATAGGATAAAAGAAATGAAAAGAAATTCGGCAGATCACACGCCTTGTGGAAATCAGTCTAATGCAAAGCAGTCAGCCAGTAGCTCTGTGCTGTATTTCTTGAATTTGCGCCAAGCGTTACGAGGTGGATGGACGTGTTTTCGTAAGTGTAGTAGTTGCGTGTACATCGTGGGCTTACCAGTGACGTCGGCAACACTGGCGGTTACATGGTTATGTATGCTCTGTCGTAACGTCAGCACTCACGTGACAACACAAAAGTCAGTATTGTCGAAATGTACTGCACTTTACAGGGGGATGGTGTGAATATCATACGTAAACTTTGTTAGCGCAATCATTCTGGGTCGAGCGACACTTGAATATAGCTTGCTGAATCATAGGAATAGAAATATAATGTTTATGATGCTACCATAAAAGCAGAACCAACACTGGAACCACAGACGTTAACCTGACATGACGCCTGCATCGTAAGATTACATATGTAAAATTAAATATCCAGCACCACAACCACAACTGGCGTTGCACCGATATTACACCTGCATAGGGTGTTTTTCCGAAGCAGTTTCTAGAGCTGGCGTGGCTCTGTGGTAGATTACTTGACTACCATGCAGAACGCTTGTGTACAATTCCTGCTGGTATCCTAATTTTTATTCTTTGCGTTCGTCGGGTCAACGCCGCCGATGTCGGTTTTTCTTAAAGCTCTCGCATTTAAATTACCCATGTCTGTTATGGCCGTTCCTGGGTAGATATAAACTGTCAACTGGTAAACGAGTATGTGCCTCACGTTTCAGGAGGAAAGTGTTTGACGACTTAACGCGACAAGATTTTCACGTTATTCATGTACGGTCAGACAGTCATATTCTTCACATCGTCTTACCCTCCCACGGCGATTTTGGTCTACAAGTTAAGGACGCGATCCCGAGAGCTCTCAGACGTATGCGGATAGATAGATAGATAGATAGATAGATAGATAGATAGATAGATAGATAGATAGATAGATAGATAGATAGATAGATAGATAGATAGATAGATAGATAGATAGATAGATAGATAGATAGATAGATAGATAGATAGATAGATAGATAGATAGATAGATAGATAGATAGATAGATAGATAGATAGATAGAAACGCGAGAAGTTCCTAGGGTTCGCTAAGAAACGCTTCGCATTAGACCAATACTTGCACTGATCGCCCAACCAGCCTAATCGGCGATACTGTCAAGGCCTTTAGCAATACAGTGCAACACTTTTACCAGAATCAATGCATTTAAACTTTATTATGTTGTCATCGTTGAGGTTATAGCATGATATAACAGTACATTAGGATTTAGTACGCTGAATACGCTCCACACCTATGTTATAAGATGGTACTTATGAAACACCTGTCTGCACGCTCGTAAAAATATCTGTCATCTAGTACCGCTACTGTTGTTATCGCTACGGCCAGCACATTTGTTACGAGGTTGATGGCATCACTACTCAAAATCAATTCTTCACGAGGAACACTTTCCTACATGAGGAGGGAAGATAACTAGGCCACTCGCTGAGCGGACGCAAATACAAACTAGAAGGCGGCATTTTTTGGCGCTATGCAAATGCCACCTAACGATTACATCTTGTTGGTACTGACGCTTAAAAAGCACATAAGGGGGTTAATGGCTAGCATTCAACATCATATAGAAGCAATAGAATAAGGTCTTCGCCAAAAAGCAGAAAAAGAAATACGTCTGTAAACTCAGTCCCAATGAAGCGGGCAATGTCATTCGTGCTCAAGCAGCAATAAAGTTAAAGGAGGCAGTTCGAGGGAAGATATGAGCGCATATGACCGTCACGTACGTAATTACAATCTTCACCATATGAAACTAATGGTACAAAGATATAACAACAACACAACTACAGATGTGCAAAAGAAAATTTAGCGTGACGAGCTCCAATACTGATGAAAATGAAGCTCTCTAACTGCAAGAATAGGAAACATGGAATAGGAGTAGTGTTATTGGGATACCCCAATTAGAGCAACTGAATAATAAAATAAAAGGCGATGCAGGCATACAACAGTCAACCATTAACTATTACGGGGACTACACTACGACGAAACTACAATAAACAAAATCGGATATATTTGCAGAGCTATGCTTCTCTGATACGTTGCTTGGAATTTATTAAGGATGTTGTCACGTGGTCATGACGTCGATGAAGACAGCAGCCGGCGTGTTCAAGATGAAACTGTTTATTTGGCCGAACTTGTGGCCGGGAACTGAAAAGTTCATTTACAGCAATACACACTGTATGCACGAAGAGCGGCGAACAGGGCGTCGGCCGTCGACAAAACTGCTCATGGCTGGGATGCGCCGTCTTTTATACATCATGCATCGAACTTTCCAGTCTTATCAATGGTTGTAGCGCAAGCACTGGAATAATCTAGACTATTCGCGTCCTGCGCGCAATCTGAACACAAAGATCTACTACAATCGCGAAGCTTCTCGAAGATTGCGGCGCGGTCAGCTTCTAGCGTTGATAACCATCCTTGCTGGTCAAACCCGAGTGCATCAAAATAAAATAAGAGGGGGGCGTGGCATTGCCCCCTCTGAAAAAGCATCATCCCGATGCTTGCGACAGAACATAGAAGGGTAAAAAACAAGTGCATACACAAATAAATTACAATAACAAAGGAAAAAGTAGAGTCCCCAGGTTCGCTAACGCGCAAGAAACGGCTTAAGGCGCACGACATGGACGACTTCAGGTCACGCGCGGCGTCGCTGGGAGTTCGTAACGCCGTCCGGGACGACCTCGTAGTCAAGAGCACCGAGACGCCGAAGCACCTTGTATGGGCTGACGTATTGCCGAAGAAGTTTTTCACTGAGCCCACGTCGGCGTACCGGCGTCCAGACCCACACACGGTCACCGGGTTAGTACTCCATGTGGCGTCGTCGAAGATTATAGTGATGGCTGTCGGCGCTCTGCTGGTTCTTGATGCGCAGGCAGCCGAGCTGTCGAGCTTCTTCGGCGCGTTGCAAATAGGCGGCAACGTCGAGATCGTCTTCGTCGGTGGCGGTTGGTAGTATTGAGTCGAGCGTCGTTGCCGGGCTCCTTCCGTAGACCAGCTCGTACGGCGTCATTTGCGTCGTTTCTTGCATGACCGTGTTGTATGCGAAGGTCACATACGGAAGGATGGCATCCGACGTATTGTGTTCGACGTCGACTTACATGGCTAGCATATCTGCGATGGTCTTGTTTAGCCTCTCGGTGAGGACATTGGTCTGTGCGTGGTACGCTGTGGTCCGGCGGTGGCTTGTTTGGCTGTATCTCAGTATTGCCTGAGTTAGGTCAGCAGTAAACACCGTACCTCTGTCAGTGATGAAGACCTCTGGGACGCCATGACGGAGGACGATGTTCTCAACGAAGAACTTCGGTACCTCGGCGGCACTGCCTCTGGGTAGGGCCCTTGTCTCGGCGTAGCGGGTAAGGTAGTCGGTAGCTACGACGATCCATTTGTTTCCACTATTGGACGTCGGGAATGGCCCCAGTAGGTCCATCCTGATTTGCTGGAACGGCCGTTGAGGTGGCTCGACAGGCTGCAGAAGTCCAGATGGCCGAGTCGGCGGTGTCTTGCGTCACTGACAGTCCCGGCAGGTCTTGAGGTAGCGAGTTACGTCGGCGGCAAGACGCAGCCAGTAGTACTTTCCCTGTATCCTTGCGAGCGTGCGAGAAACACCCAGGTGTCCAGACGTCGGGTCATCGTGCAGAGCCTGGAGGACCTCTGGTCGCATTGTCGAGGGCACTATTAGAAGGTACTTGACTCGAAGTGCCGAGAAGGTCTTTTAGAGAACGCGTTTTTGCAAGAAGAACTACACCAGTGCTGCTTAAATGCCTTCGGAACAACGGCGGTGCTGCCCTCGAGGTACTCGATGAGGCCCCTGAGCTCTGGGTCGGCTCGTTGACGTTCAGCGAAGTCATCGGTACTTATGGCTCCCAAGAAGCAGTCATTATCCTGGTCATCCTGCGCCGGTGTGTCGACGCTGGCACGAGACAGGCAGTTGACGTTGGAGTGCTTTCTTCCGGATTTCTAAACAACGGTTATGCTGAATTCTTGAAGTCGTAGGCTCCACCGTGCGAGGCGACCTGAAGGGTCCTTCAAGTTAGCTAGCCAACACAAGGCGTCGTGTTCGCTCACAACTGTGAAGGGCGGGCCGTAGAGGTAGGGGCGAATCTTCGATGTAGCACAGATGATGACCAGGCACTTCTTTTCTGTTGTGCAATAGTTGATTTCTGCCTTTGATAGCGACCGGCTAGCAAAACTGATGACCCTTTCCAATCCGTCTGTCTTCTGTACAAGGACGGCGCCGAGTCCTACGCTGCTTGCGTCGGTGTGGATTTCCGTATCGGCGTATTCGTCGAAATGCGCAAGTATCGGAGGCGTCTGCAGGCATCGTTTCACTTCTTGAAATGCTTGAACTTGCGACGTTTCCCACCTGAATTCGACGTCGGCCTTCGTGAGTTGCGTCAGTGGCTCGGCAATCCGTGAAAATTCCTTGAAGAAACGTCTGTAATAGGCGCACAAACCGAGAAAACGGCGTACGGCCTTCTTGTCGGTGGGCGGCGGGAAGGCAGCGATGGCAGCTGTTTTCCGCGGGCTTGGGCGAACACCTTCTTTGCTGATCACGTGACCCATGAAGAAGAGCTCCTCGTACGCGAAGCGCCACTTTTCAGGCTTCAAGGAGCATCCGGAGGTCTTGAGTGCTTGAAGTGCAACTTCAAGGTGCCGAAGGTGTTCGTCAGAGTTTGAGGAAAACACAACGACGTCATCCAAATGCACGAGGCATGTCTGCCACTTCAAGGCGGCCAGTACCGTATCCATAACCAGTTGAAAAGTCGCAGGTGCCGAGCAAAGACCAAAGGGCATGACCTTGAACTCGAACAGGCCGTCTGGTGTTATAAAGGCAGTCTTTTCTCGGCCTCTCTCCTCGACTTCTTTTTGCCAGTAACCGGTCTGGAGGTCCACCGACGAAAAGTACTTTGCGTTGTGTAATCAATCCAGGGTGTCGTCTATCCGGGAAGGGGATACACGTCCTTCTTCGTGACTTTGTTCAGGCGACGATAATCGACGCAAAAACGTAGCGTCCCATCCTTCTTCATTAGCACCACCGGGGATACCCCCCGAGACTTCGACGGCTGGATGATGTCGTCGCGTAGCATTTCGTCGACCTGTTTCTTCACGGCCTTGCGTTCTCGCGTGGAAACTCTGTACAGGGCTCTGTCGGAGTGGTCTGGCAATTTCCTCGGTTATGACGCGATGTTTTGCCACGGGGGTCTGCCGAATTCCCGACGACGACGAATAGCAGTCCTTGTACGGCAAGAGCAGGGTTTTGAACTGTTCTTTGTGCTTCTCAGGGCTGGGATTGACGTCGAAAGCTGGTTGCGGAGGTTTATTCGTCGGTGTAGGCTCGTGAGAATCGGTGATGCCGAAAGAATTACTGCCTTCTACGATTTTTTCGATGTAGACAACCGTCGTACCTTTGCTCACGTGCTTGTCGTCGCTGCTGAAATTCATCAGCATAACTGTTGCTTTCCTTGCCCGCAGCTCGGCTACTCCTCTTGCGACGCAAATCTTGTGGTTAATGATGTGGTGCTGTTCGCCTTCAACGACGCCTTCCAGGTCGGCTGATATCTGAGTGCCGACGGAAATGATGACGCTGGAGCGAGGGGGAATGGTGACCTGGTCTTCCAGCACATTCAAGGCGTGCTTTCTTGGCGGAGTGTGCGGTGGTAGCGCCTTTTTCTTGGATTGTGTAATGGACTTCGACCTTGCGTTGCAGTTAGCTCGTGGCGTCGGGTCACGGCTACGTCGGTTTGTTCCGCTGCTTCCGCGTTGCGTCGTCAGGTCTACTTCAGTCCGCGAAGTTTCGTCGCCAGGGCTCTGACTGGTTCGGGTCGCGTCCTGAAGGTTTCGTCGTGGCGTCGTCGTCGGCGGCGGAGGATCTTCGGTATTTCGTCGTACAGCAACTGTACCTGCATCGGTTGCTGCCCTTAGTTTTCCGGATGCGGGCTAGGTGACCGGCCCCGGGTTGGGCCAGTGTATCGTCGGCGCTGGGGAGAGGCGCAACGGCCTGGCGACGGCGATCGGGAAGGTCCTCGGGGGGTCCACTGCCCTCCTGCCAGATAGTCGGCGACGTCACGTGGTCGTTCAGCCTGCTGTGGACGCGGCGCCTCGATGACGAACCCGCGCAGTCCCATTTGTCGATAATGGCAGCAGCGGTAGGTGTGGCCGGCTTCTCCGCAGTGGTAGCAGGGTGTACCATGGTCGGGGGCGCGCCAAACGTCGGTCCTCCTTGGCGTGTATCGCTGGCCGGCTGGCGGGTGGTATGACGTCGATGGTGGCGGCGGTAGTGCCTGGCGGCGGAACTGCTGGGGCGGCGCGGCGTCTTGACGTGGACGAGGGGGGGGGGGGGGCGTTGCGTCGGGCCGCAGCAGCATAGCTCACTGCTTGCAGCTGCGGCGGTGAGGAACACCCAGCCACTCTTGGATTTAATCGCGTACAACGTCCGCGCTCGACGTCACTTCGGGCTGCGCAAAAGGTGCGAGCTTTCGCAGCTCCTCTCGCACGATGGCTCGGATCGTTTACGCAAGTCATTGGAGCCGAGGGCATGAACAGCTGCGCTGTCTTGAAAGGCGCAGCGATTCTACTGGCGGGTGCGCATCTCGAGTGTCTTCTCGACGGTCGTTGCCTCCGAGACGAATTCTTGAACTGTAGGTGGGGGTTCCGCACCAGCCCGGTGAAAAGCTCCTCTTTGACTCCTCGCATAAGAAAACAAACCTTCTTGTCCTCGGGCATGACCGGGTCTGCATGACAGAACAGCCTTGTCATCTCTACCGTGAAGAGTGCCACGTTTTCATTCGGTATCTGCACGCGGGTCTCGAGCAGAGCCTCAACCCGCTCTTTCCGAACGACGCTCTTTAATGTCGCGAGGAACCTGGTGCGAAAGATGTCTCACGTTGTCAGGGTTCCCTCTTGGTTCCCTAACGAGGTACGAGCGGCGTCTTCCAAGGCAAAGTACGCATATCGTAGCTTGTCTTCGCTGGTCCAGCCAGAAAGACAAGAGCGACTCGGTCGTTGGCTTCGAGCCAGCTTTCCGGGTCTTCGAATGACGACCCGCGGAAGGTTGGCGGCTCCTTGGGCTGTCGGAGAAGAATCGCCGCAGGCTGTACGGGGTCGGTCATCGTCACTGCGGTTGATGTTGGAAGGAGCCTGTCCTCTGGCTGCCATCCCTTCTGCCTGCGGCTCGTTCGACGATCCGGGTTTTCTTTGGCTTCATCCTCGTCGCGGCTTGGGCTTGGGTCAGCGCTTCGCGGGGGCGTGCGGATCATGAAAGAAGCAGCACCTGTACCAGATCTCACGTGGTCGTGACTTCGATGAAGACAGCAGCCGGCGTGTTCAAGATGAAACTTTTTATTTGGCCGAACTTGTGGCCGGTAAATGAAAAGTTAATTTACAGCATGGCCGTAAAATAACAGCGCAAAAGACGACGGACGAGCACACGTCATCATTTGCGCTGTTATTTTACGATCATGAGCAACCAACTAGTCCGATTTACCACCACTGTAATTTACACCAATACAGAGGGTATGCACTGAACAGGACGGTATGAACAGGACGTCGGCCGTCGATTAAACTGCTCATGGCTGCGATGCGCCGTCTTTTATCCATCATGCATCCAACTTTCCAGTCTTATCACTGGTTGTCGCGCAAGCACTGGAATAATCTACACTATTCGCGTCCTGCGCGCAATCTTAAGAAAACGATCTACTACAATCGCGAAGCTTCTCGAACACTGCGGCGCGGTCAGCTTCGAGCGCTGATAACCGTCCTTGCTAGTCAAACCCGAATGCATCAAAATGAAAGAAGAAGCGGGCGTGGCAATATGAACTTTACCAACTGACTTACACAGCCATTTGAAGTGCCAGCGAGGTTAATAGCGAATATAAAGAACTTATAACGCGGTAAACAATGAAAATGTTTCTGAATATTCATGCGGTTTCAGCGATGCATCCGGTTTTCCTGTTACTATGGGTTTCCCTCTTGGATTTTAACGAATGCACATCTGATGACGCAGGAAAACAAGGAGGTACTCAACCTGGTATGCCTTTCTATGGGACCGAATATAGTGTCGTAAACATTCTGACCATAAATACCTAAAGGCCAGTCATTACGTATAGGTAATTGTTTCGAACATGACCGATGCCCTGAGTGACCGATTTCTTTGAGTGCAAGGTCTTATGCTTTTGTAATCAGCCCATCATTTTAAATATTTTAAATTTATATGCCGACAATATCTTCACTATTGCAAATTCTCGACAGTCTATGTGTAAGTGCCGCCAGTCTTTTTTCATGTTCAAGTTTTAATTGATTGTGGCGAAATATTAAATATTCCTTAGGGCATGAAATTTGTCAAGGACAATGTTGGATGTGTAGGTAATAACTTGAAGCGCTGCTGTTTTACCATTCCGACACAATGGTGTAATTTCTTTATGTGAAGGATGTTCTCAAAAGGCCCATTTGATTGTATTAGTCAAAATGTGTAATGTAAGAAAGTTTTATCGTTTATTGATTTCTCTGCCATATTGAATACACTGGATACCATGAGCGTTAATTTAAAGATTCATACGCTGAGATTGGGTGCCTTAGCGATATCAACAATCAGTGAAACATGTTTTGTGTGCAGACATATAGAACATGGATGAATATTTGTTTTCATACGCAAACTCTAAATACAACATAAATCTAAGAAAGTAACTATGCGAAACTGCGAAAAACAAGGTAACAAGAAAAGAAAATACTAAACCAACGGGCACTAACTTCTAAATAAATATGTTAGAGAATGGAGATAATAGAACACAATTACTTTGCACATGTGCACGCACTGGCAAATGTGTAAAAATTCACCCCGCTTTAACATCAAGCTTCTCTAGCTAGGAAAATCGTTCTTCTAGCAGATTCAACGAAGGTTGGATAACACAGCTGTCGCCATCTCTATTATATAAAAAGACTTGGACTGGCTGGCTTTCCATTTTATTAGTGTGCCTAAATCAACTGAGGTGTTTCATAGAATACCATCACAGCTTTCTTCGCTAAGAAAGGTCGCTGCAATGTGAGAATAGGCGGTCACCTTAAGCCATCTATGGTGCTGGATGACTGAAATGTTTCTACAGTGGCAGCTTACCGGATGTCATTCCTTTGTGCGTAAGAAAGGATACACAACCAACTTCATTCCGTGTATTATGGTGCATGCGTTCGTTTACAGTTACATGCGTTATGCTGCATGCGTTTTATGGTGCACAAAGAAACACGCTGTATTTATGTCTGGCGGCCACATGATTCCGATGGCGCGACATTCCATCAATGTTGAAAAAAAAGTGCGAATGCACTTGTATTGACCACCTCTTTCCATTGGATGTACTGGTCGTTTGTTTCGGCTGCCTATAGGACACCCTTGGTAGGCATAAAGAAGGCAAAATGAACGACTGGACAGCGTTTGGACAGCCGAAGTAATAGCAGCATTGTGAAAGTCCGTTTTACGCATATTTTCAAGTTTTCCGAGAGTACAGTGCTGCGTGATCTGTTCAAAGAGCGTGATACCGCCCCAATGAGACAATGAGCAAACAATGGCCCTATTTGGGAGCATCAAATTGTACAGCTGAAATTTCGGACGTTTTTTGAAACTGGCATATATATCCATGAAATGTGAGTTTAGAACAACAAAGAGCTGAGGTAGTTGGTAAGTGTTTATTCTAAAAAGACAGGGCGTGCAAACACGGACACAGACGGCCCCTGCATTAACGAGATATTATTAGAACATAAGAGATCGCTAACCGGCGGCTCACCTTCTAATCTAACTTTAGCCTACATTGTAGAGAGTGTTGGTGCACGCGAAAATACGATGGATGCGCAGTTTTGTGCCGGCATAAGAATGAAGCAAAGTTTGAGATTGTGCTAGAGTGTAATTCATCCTCAAGAGTCCGCGCAGAACGGACAAGAGACAAGAAAGGGAAGAGTTCCCTTCTTATGCCTCTGTTCTCTTTCTTGTCCCCTGTGCGTTCTGCGCTGGTTGTTGACGATAGAAATGAAGAAACGCGCCTGATGATTGAGGTGTGGCATATCGAGAATAGTGGAACCGCACGGGTGAGCCAACCATCAATTAACTTGCATCAAGATGAAATGAAGTGCTTTAACAGTTATCCTTCACGTAGACTCGTACGCGTGCCGGATTGATAGGTTTGCATATTGCATGCGCATGCGAAGATAAGTTTTCGCACCTTCTTTCTTTTCCGCCGTTGTGCGTCTCTTCAGTTGCTAGTCGGCGTTTGTGGTGTCGTGACTTCTTCTCGTGTACGTGTTTGCATGTCCTGTCTTTATAGAATGGAGTGCGAGTGTCTCCGTATACTTAATTCAAACATGTCGCTAAGATAGGATTGATTTCTTTTTTATTTAATTTCACTTCATTTGAACCTGCAGCATACGTGAAATAGTCTGCACAAAACCTATTTTGGAAGCTCTATTTTCCGTATGTTTTCCTTATTTAGTTTCCAAAACACTTTAATTTAGAAGAATTAGTTTTGGAAAAACTCTGAACGTTTTTATTTGATATGTACATGGAGGCCTAGTCAGACTTCACTCGCCACGTGAATAAGTATCGGGATGGAACTTCCAAGCCTATTCCATCACCACTAATTCTTCTGTGTCACATGTGGTGACGAATGTGCAAGTGGAAGCTAAACACGATCATCTTATTTGCGTGGGCAAAGTTCCTGGCGTCCTCCTTGAATGTTTCCACAGTGCTTTTTCTATTCAGAAATTTATGTCGTTCCCAATCAACAAAAGCCCGGATGTTTACTTCATGACGGAGACAAAAATTGTGCAGTTTTTTTTAGCCTTTCTGCAGCCATTATGAAACGATTTCACAATGTGTATGAGTCCACATATCACCAGCCATTGAGTTTTGACACCAATAAAAAGAAACGAAGCAAAAATTACACAAGCATGAGTGCGTTACAATTGTCAGTAAAACCACTCAGTCAGTCTATCGAAAACGTGTATCCTCCTGTACGAGAAAGGAATAATTACGCTCAAGATTGCTAAAGAATAAAGGCTCGTATTTATATTAATGCAAATAGGCCGCCTGCAAGTGAGATACCCTGCCTGTAAAAACTGCTGACGTGACAGTTGCCTTCATTATATTAAACATTGTTTCCTATTGCTTTTATATAGTGCCTCGTTGAAAAACCATGCTATATGGTTAGTTTGCTTGGCTGCCTCGCTGAAATGCATAGTGATTACTGAAAAATTAATTCTTTGTTCTTTCAGAAACCTATGAAGTGAAAAAGTCTCAGTACTGGTGGGAAATTGTTACACGTAAGTGCTATTTTTTGTTTCTCATCGTGCTTAAAGGGAAATTTAAGCGAAATATAATTTTGAATATATTCAGACAATATGACAAATTCAAAGTTATTTGCGAGAAAAGACCATTTGTAAAAAAGAAAATGATGAAAGTTAGAAATTGAAGAGGTGTCTCTTGTATGATGTGGCACTTGATAATCAGACGCCCTAGCCTCTATTTTCATTACTCAAATTGTACTGCATGTTACTGGTGAAAAGTGAATTAGATAAATTTCGACAGAATATACAGGCAGTAGTGCATAGTGCGTGTCGTATATTGTGGCAGTCGAGCTCACTGCGCAGTAGTGTCCGCATGTTTTGGTTTACAGCAGCCATGCCGACTACGCTCGCACTTTCGCTCTGTTAATTGAAAAGTTTTCATTCGCGGCGTGCGGTATTTTTGGGGCTCTGACACCAAAGCACTTGTCACATTTACTCAGCACATGGTCGCGGCGAAATACCCCGTTGATCTTATGGCTTGTTCTACCGAAAGTGCCCACGTCACCTGAGCAGAGATATGGAAAGCTCCGACAACAGCGTGTTCTACCGCGTGGTAACACGCGGCGATCATTTACGCTCTTTTTTCTATACCTAAACTGCGCCTAGATGTTTTACAGAGGAAGCTGTTATTAAATCACAACCACAGCCGAATTTGCTAGCGTAATTGTCTGCCGCCGCCGCCGCCGCCGGTGTCTATAACCACTATCGCGCAGAATGAGAAATTAAAAATTCAGGAACGAGCGTTATTTAAACATAAGCCGTCTGCGTGGCAGCAAGCATTCTACCACAAAGGCGCTCCGGTGCTTGAAACTCATCATCATCATCATCATTTATTTACCCTTAAGGGCCCCTCAAAGGGGGGGGGGTAACAATAGGTAACCACGGGTCACAAGGTTACATGACGTAAATACTGTTGGAAAAACAAGAAAAAAATACAGTAAGGGGGAAAAAGCAAGAAAGACTATAAAACATAACATGAAAATGGGAAGGCAGGTATAAACGCGCAAAGAACAGGGCTACTACTCGGCCTCCTGGCAGTGGTGCTGTAACAATAAATCTTTAAATTTCACACAGTTTACCTCAGTAACAATACCGTCAGGAAGTACATTCCAATCCGATATGGCAGTCGGTAGAAATGATTTGTTGAAGGCGTTAGTTGAACCATGAATCCGTTGAACACTGTGGCAATTAAACAGACGTCGTGATGATCTCATGGGCGTCAGGATTAGGCTCTCGCGTAAATGAGGAAAGTTATAATACAGCTTATCGAAAAGGCAAAGACTTGCTCTTTTACGACGGGACGCCAAAGGGCTTAGACCAATCGAACTTTTGATGTTAGTGACGCTCAATCTAGATCATATTTGGAAGTTATAAAACGAGCAGCTCGATTTTGTATTGCCTTCAACGCCTTGATTAGGTACTCTTGATGGGGGTTCCAGATAGGGGATGTGTATTCAAGTTTGGTGCGTATAAAAGTTTCGTATGCCATTAGTTTAACTGTGGGCAAAGCAAATGTGAGTGATCGTCTGATGAAACCTAGTGATCTAGAAACGCTTGCAGAAAGTGACGTGATGTGCTTGGACCAATTTAGATTATCTGTTATTTCTACGCCGAGATACCTATAAGATTCCACCTGTTGTAGAGCGGTATTGTTTATCGTGTATGGGAAGTGTAGATAAGATTTCTTACGGGACACGCGCATAAACTTACATTTTGATACGTTTAACTGCATGAGCCAGGTCGAGCACCAGTTTTGAATTAAGGTTAAGTCATCCTGCAGCAATTCTTGATCGGTAATAGTAGGGATACGTCGGTAGAGAACGCAATCATCCGCGAACAAACGAATGGTTGATCAAATTTGAGCAGGAAGATCATTGATGAAGATTAGGAATAGAAGCGGGCCAAGGACAGAGCCCTGTGGAACTCCGGAGATAACGTTAGTGGCGGCAGATGGATGGCCTTCGATGACGGTGTACTGGGAGCGATCAGTTAAAAAGCAGAGAATCCATGACAATATCAGCGGATCAATTGAAAGGCAAGACAGTTTAGTCATGAGACGCTGGTGAGGAACGCGGTCAAAAGCCTTAGAAAAATCGAGGTAAATGACATCGGTTGCAAAGGATGAGTCTAAATTTAAGTGCAAGTGAGTCGAGAATTCAACAAGTTGAGATTCACACGAAAAGCCGGACAGAAATCCGTGTTGGTTTCGGGAAGAAAAATGAATTATTGTCCAGGTGTTTCGCCAGGTGGGAGTAAATTATATGTTCAATAAATTTGCATGCAATACATGTTAGCGAGATGGGACGGTAATTAGATGTATTGGAGCGGCTTCCTGCCTTGAAAACTGGTACAACTCTGCTAACCTTCCACTCAGACGGGATTTGGCCGCTGGAAATAGACTGCGTGAAAATGATTTGTAGGACGCGACTAGATATTACTTTTGTGCCTTTAATCATTTTAGCAGATATGTTGTCAGGCCCAGGGGCACTAGATATCTTTAAGTTATCAATCAGCTTGCAGATTCCTTCTGCCGAAATATTAACTGGTAGCACTTGAGGAAAATTTTGATTCAGCGGAACAGGCATATTTGCAACCGGTTCGGGGGTGAAAACTGAGGTGAAGTAGGCATTCATAACGTCAGAACGAAACTCCTTCGGAACGACAGAACCATCTTGATTTAATAAAAAGATGTTATGCGAGCCACTGTGGTTGGGAGTTAATAAAGTTCAAAATTTTTTTGGATTAGTTCGAAGGATGTCCAGTATGTCTCTGTTGTAAAAGTGCCGTTTAGTGCTCCTCAGTAATTTAGTATAATTACTCAGACACTCGAAATACTTTTCCCATTTTAATGCTGAAGCGGAGTTCTTGGCTTCCCTGAATAATCGCTTTTTCTTATTGCACAGTTTTCTTAATGAATTCGTAAACCACGGTTTCCCGGAATCACCGCGAATGCAAACTAAGGGTACATACGATTCTACTAGCGAGATAAGTTTTGCTTTATTCGAAGACCAGTTTTCATCGATAGTCCTGTTAGGAGCTGATTGTTGAAAGTGTTGAAGAAATACGGCCATTTCCTCATTGATTCGGGAAAAATCTGCTTTTTTGTAGTCACGAATGTACTTTACTGAAAGTTGTCGTGAAGGAATGGAAACTGCAAGGCTGAAAATTACCAACTTATGATCGCTAAGGCCATCGATGGATGACAATGATTGAATTTTCTCAGGATTTGACACAAGGACCAAATCAAGAGTGTTACTGCCACGAGTTGGTATTCTTACAGTTTGAGCAAGGTTAAAAGAGAGAACAAGACCCGACAAATCTCTGGAATGACGCGAAGGTGCAGTGATGTTGACCCAATCGATGTCTGGAAAGTTGAAATCACCGCAAACCATGAGGTTTGCGCTGGGAAACTGATTCTGCATATCAAGTAGAGTGCTGCTTAGGTCGTCAATGAAGGAGCGATCAGAATCAGGCGGTCGGTAGCAGGCTATGATAATGATGGTGCGATGAGCAAGTGATATGTTCACACAAATGATTTCGCTTTTAGACATATTTGCAACGGGAGAAAAAACCAGGGTATCCTTAACAAGAACCATCACGCCGCCTCCCCTGCGATCAAGTCTGTCACGCCGAAAAAAAGAGAAAGATTGCTTATCTTGCAAAAGTTCATCATTGCGTATATCACTTGTGAGCCAAGTTTCAGTATAGATGGCGACATCGGTGCGGTTGTCATTCAACATAGCTTCAACAGCGTCTTTCTTTGGGAAATAGCTTCGTATATTTGTTAGTAAAACCGATATCGATTTATCTCTTGAGGGAGGGGTAGCGCGCGTGGCAGCCCTCAAAGGGAGGTGCGCAAAAGACATGGGTAACTGCGGTGAGCGCTACGAATTCAGCTCTACAACGGAATCAGTTCCAGCATTGTAAACAAACTGTTTGTTGCTCATAATAAGCTTGTCAAAACGGATCTTGAAGGAAGTCGAACTGTGCTGACCAAATGAAAAAAGCGTTTTTCTGGCCAAGCGCACACGCGCAGAATAATCTTCCCGGATTGAAAACCACGAGTTTTTTAGCTTTGAACTGGCAGACAGAATTTGCCCTTTGTCTTTAAATCTCATGAATTTGACAATTATCGGGCGGTTTTTTCCTGGCTGGAAATGGCCAAGTCTGTGGGCCCGCTCAATATCTTGACTATTAATGGTGACATCGAGCTCCTTAGAGCAGAATGAAAGGATACGTGACTCAGACTGTGACCACGTTTCATCTTGCTTATCGGCCATACCAAAGAACAGCAAGTTTGAGCGTCGCAGACGATTCTCGGCATCGTCGCATTTATTCGACAGTAGTTGAATATCCGAGGCAAGTTTAACCATACTTGGGTCTTCTGCAGAGCTTGGGCTACCTAACTGATTTGTTTGTGCGATTTTTTCTAGGGTGTCGACCCGCGAGGAAAGGCTAGAAATTGACTCCTCAACCTTTGCTTGTGCGGCGCGAATCAGCGCAAGTTCGCTTAACATACTATTTTGAGAGCTTTCAATGCGGGATATGGCCATAGCGATAGACTCAAGGGAGGGCTGAGGATTACTATTCCCTTTGGGTCCTGGGTTCAATTCAACGTCCCCCGCTAACATCGGCAGAAGGCAAACGGCATACGCATTGATACACTGGTAACAAGTAATCGACAATGTTTTCCGAAAGCAATCAATGGCGTCGGTGGGGCACGACACCGCAAGCAGAAATGCATTATCAGAGCGAATGCAAGTCGAATTTGGCGAGTAACCAACCTGCATGAAGAAAGGCATTCTCGTGACCAGCATAGATGCGGTGGCGTGCCCCAAGTGCTTGTGGCGCGTAGGCGGTATTTGTAGCCCATCCGATTCGGCTGCGCGGAGCGTAGCACTTGGTTGCCAGGTGTGGAAATGATCCGAGGTTGAAGGCAGCGGGTGGTTCCTGACATTGCTTGCGTTGACCGCGCCGGCGGGTTGTCGCCAAAAGTCCCGATGGTAGTCCAAGTTGCAGCCGCTGCCTCGGAAGCACAGGGGCATTGATGCGGTGATCCACATTAGGGCGGCCTGCATGAAGAAAGGCATTCTCGTGACCAGCATAGCTGCGGTGGCGTGCCCCCTCCTCCTTCGAATAAAGACACCATACCGGCGTTATGTCGGGATAGGAATCACATTAACAGATGTAACATAGCTTGGTAGAAAAGTAAAATAACCCAAGGCGCCACACAATGCGAATTGCGCGATGAGTGCGTGGTAAAACGGTTCCGCTCATTACACAGGGCTCAGCCATGTTTCTTCATCGTCATCAGGCACAGCATCAAGAGAGTGGGCATAAAGTCTTACGAATGGGGAGCGAGTACATCGCTTCTCCGCAGAGTATTTAGTGATGACATAGTGAGTACTTCCTTTCATCGCAAAGTTGTGATGATTTATGGCGTACGAGGTACCTTGCGACTGCACTTGTATTAGTCACCATAGTAGAGTTTGCAACGGGCACTGGAAAGGTCGCTCCTCGAGCTTTCATCGGGACTGTGCTGCGTGTTGAGCACAGGCCTGGTATTTTCGACACAATTAATTTGTTTACTGATGGGCCGAAAACGGTAATAGGCCCCCACGCCGACAATATAGCAATATAACAAAACTCGATACTTTTTTTTTAATGACCGGCGCGGCATAAGCCTAGTGGTGAGTTGGTGAGACGAGGAGGCTTCGGCGAGATGGCATTCTCGAAGCCTTGTCTTTACTGTACGACATTCGAATAGCTATTTTTCATCAAGCATGACCACGCCTTACAGAGCTGCTCGCATGCAAGCTAGCACGTTGAATCAAGTGACACGTTTTCATTTCGCCACAGCCTCATGATTCTCGTCACCTCGACGCGACGTCGGCGTCTTGTGATGCATCGGTGCGTGTGATGCTTCGGCGTATAACCACGTTGCTGACAGATGGCGTACAATGCAAAGTCATCCTTATGTGTAGGCTTTCCGCATTGCATCACGAATACAGACGATTCATTTCTTTAGTCATTATTACAATGTGCGGTGTGCTTTTTAGTGGCATACGAGCAGGTGGTGCGTCGTACACAGGTAGAATGCCAGCAAAGCATGACCTTTCAGCGTGCGTTTTGAGCAACAACGTAAGTCTTATGAACGACGACTGAGTGTTGCGTTTTTTAAATTAACTTAACTGTTTAAATGTAAGTGAAAAGCTTTTCCTTATTTTACGCAATTCTTGCCCGCCAATAAAAGTTACAAAGTAGCATTCTATCTAGAGTACCAGAGCATTGGCAGTGCCTGACGTATTTTGCCAGTTTTTGGCGGTAAAACAAGTTCACTCTTTTTAATTGCCGTACATGTTTAGAAACGAGGTGAAGGTGGAAAATCCGAGTTTATGCGCTGAGTAAAGTATAAATTTAATACATAAGCACAAAACGACGTTTCGACACCCACACGGGAGCCTTGCTCACTAGCGAATTGACAAACAAGGCCGCACATGATGACCACGAGGCCTGAATTCGCGCTGAAGAAACGTCATTTTGGAGTGTATATTAAATATACACTTAGGTCAGAGCAGGGCATCGGGCTTTCTGTCTTCACCATGTATTATCTCGACCAGACAGGCTTCCGTAAAACTTCAAACTTCATCAGTTTAGAAACCAGAATAAAATCTATTTTTGCGTCCTATGTATTTATAGCAAAGGCGCGGCAGAATCTTACTACGGTGCCACAAAAGAATTATGTCCTTACAATGAACATTTTTCTTTACCTGTACATCTTTACTGTTTCGAACTATATGAAAATATTCTGGTAAATATATTTGAAGCTATACCTTTGTAATACAATAATTTACGTTCCATACACCACGCGCATTATTGTCGAATACGTGGGTAGATAGGTACAACTATATTCAACGCCAAGATAGGTAGATGTCTGATAGCCGATAATGTGCCCTGTATACCAACCTGGAGCATAGCGATAACTTCAGCAAAATGTTTGTTATAAGTTGACAAATTTGGCTGTCAGCACAAAGTACCAGCTACAAGGAGGCGTTGTTGATTTCTGCAAATTTCTCTATTTCGTTGCTCTACTGAGCTCACATCCTCAGCCGCGCTTCCGATCTCTTCGTATCCGTTTCGTCGCTCTAGCTTGAGCAAGACAGGACTGGTTGGAGATGATTGGGATAAAGGCTTCTTCCTTCAGTGGACATAAGATCGGCTGTCGGTGATCACCTCGAGGTGTGAAATCGCATGGGCGAAAGTGCCGCACATCATGCATAGAGGAAAAGAGAGTCGATTTCTTCACGAATAGCTACAATATTTAGACAGTATCGTATTAAGGTTGCAGTAAAGGTATCGAAACAGGTTTGACAACACTTATGAAGCCTAATCTCTCAAAGGGCACGTAATAACACAAAATAATAATAAATAAACAGCGCAAAATTCGTGAAAATATGACTTCATGTAAGATACTGAATAAGTGATCTATATTTTTATTTTGCAGCGCACGATACAACAGACAAAATTGGCGAAGGTGTTCATGTGCACGCCTATGTCTTTTACGACTCGGAGTACCGTAAAGTCAACGACAGAAGAAAGGAAAGTGGAAGAACAAGTGAAGTTAAATCTGATAACCCCATCGAAGATTATTTTTCAAGATTATTTCATGAGGTATGGTAGAATGGGAGAGCTTTTATTCATGAATGTGAAAGTTCATTGCTAGTAACGTTTAGAACTTTGTCAGCAGTACAATCAAGGAGGGTGACTCCGTGTTAGGAAGTTTTGGGGACTCACTAGTAAATAGCGCTAAGCCACGTTGAATTTTCGAAGATAAAAGACTTAGTGCTTTAGCAAAAGATATAATTAGATGATGCTCCGCGAGTCGCCGGTAAACTTTGGCTGATCGTATGATGAGGCCGGCAGCAGTCTTTATTTTCCTTGCTATATTCATATAAAGATGGCGGATTATAGGCTTAACGGCGTAGATTCCAACTTAGAAATATTTACTGGTGAAGCGCATACAGCGTTCTTGTTATTTTATTATGTTCAGGTTTTCACGATTTATACGGTTTCAGAGCAACAGCTGGGCAGAACGGGCATATAAAAAATGTACAATGCAATATCGAGAGAAAGAAGATTGTGTCAAAATGAGAAAACAAAGCGCTACTGATGCTCTTCAAGTGGTTCCTACAATATTATCCACGCTCACTGGAACATGTCAAACACTTCACTCTTTCAGACCTAATAATGGGCCTGCACAAAGCTGCGTTCAAAGAGTCTGCATGTTTCCTCGATTGTATGCCGGCTGTGAACGAAAAATCATTGACATCGTAGAAAAGCGAATCGCACTAACGAAAACTCACGCATATACTTGTTGAACTTACACAGGAGTAACGATATTCTGGCACTTACAATTTGTATCGGTCGTAGAAAAACTCAGCAACACGCGTAATTCTACGAGGGCATTCTTCATGGCAAGACCTGGATGTGATAAAATTGCTCACGTATGCAAAGCACTAAGGGCACACCAGTAAGTCAACCGTCACATGTTAAGACAGGGCGTCCAAACACGGACACAAGAGAGAAACCAAGACACCACAAATCCTTGGGGACGAAAAACAAGACAAAAACGCTAGGGCGAATAAATCTACAACTCGAAGCGCTTCACACAGACCAGTTGTGTCATTGCGCTTTGAGTTGTCGAATCATTCGCCCTGGCGCTGCCAGTTGCTAGCTCCCTGTTTAGCTCAATTGGTAAAGCTACCGCCTCGGAAAGGTATTAATCCCGGGTTCGATCCCCAGACCAGCAGGAATTCTTCGGCTGCTAAGAAGCGTTATTTCTGAGAAATCCGGAAGGATTTCGTTGTGACTTCGTGATACAAACGAGTGGCTGTCAATTCCCCATTGCAATTCTGTCCCTTTAATTAGTGACAGGGTACTTGGTAAACTTGGCTTCTGTTTTATATATGCGTTGCCTGTAAAATTATCCTAGAGCCTTCGAAGTATAGTGCAGAGGGTAGCTCTGACCTCGGGACAAAGCAGATTTCCCAAAGTCGTGCTATGTCGAACAGCGAGGAACTCATGGGCGCATACGAGATCTAATGGGTATGTTTTACACTAGCCATTTGAGCATACTCTTGAAGGTTGCATGATATTCTTGACAATTACATAACCGCCGAAGCTTTCATTGCACCTCAAGGGGCGACCGCATTTGACGACGAAGAGTTGTAGTAGCGTAGGGGTTAACAATGTATGCGCCTTTTCAGATCATTGACGCGAATGAATCGTTATCCGTTTCCAGCGCCCATGCATTGCTCAAGAATACACAAAGCTTTACACGAAGTAAAATTGTGGTCTCATTGAAGCATAACCGTCCAGGCGTTTCACAGGGCATGGGGATAAAAATATGTGGCACTACTTACTACTTCTTGGGCTATATGGGCGCGGATGTCGTGACTGCCAAACACAAACTGTTGAAACGACATTTGCAAGAGTGCACTTCTGCGTTTTCCAGGTACAAATGTATTTTAACAACCAATCAATAATGATAAATGTCACAGTAGACGGAGTTACGGTAAGCTATTTTTATATCTAAATCTAACAGAAATGATGCAATCTCTTAACGCCTATAGTGAAAAGAGGGACTGATTTTGCAATTTATATGCATTCAGTGATGAGCACTGCAAAAACCAGCAATTTTTCGCGATAGAGGCTTACCTTTTCTCAAAACAATTAATTCCTTGGAAAGAAGTAGCAGCTTTTTATGCAACATGATCTTGTTCCTCGTTGACCAGCAAAAACCGCAGATGATTAGTTGTAAATTCAGAGCCGCAAGTTAAGAGTGAATGGGTCCTGAAGCACTGGCCCTCGAACTTGGTGAAAGAACACATTCCACGAATTGAAAACACTGCCTTGAACGCAGCTCAGCGAAGATTTGTGGTTTTGGGACCTCTAAGTGGCAAATTAGAGCTCGCAAGCCGCGCTTTAAGTTGCCACTGTCTCAAATGTCCCCTCTTCATACTAAACCCAGTCCTTGCAATCTTCAAAGCTGACGGCGACTGCTCTATTTCGTCCATTATCAGACTGTAACAATTCGTCGATAGACCACATACATCATGAGCGGCGTTTGTATTGAAGCGCTTCTCGATATTATCACTGTGCATGGTACTTTTATTAAAATCAATAGGCTGAAGTAAGCAAAAGTTTCGTTTTAAATATTGAAATGAATGATCCACTTCAGGTAAAAGACAACTACCTACTAATTAAAATCAACGCTACACGCCCGTTCGAGGGAATCTTTCGCCGCAATGCCTGTTGGCATCGCAGCCCTTTGCCCTCGTTCGTCTCCATTCGTTTTGAATGTGATAAGGAGGCCTGAATCTCACGACAGCGCCAAGGTCCAACGCCTCGGACCTCATGTGGACTATGATCATGCTGATTGAAATATTTTTTTCCAATCATTTACTCGTGTTGTACTGAGCCCGCTAAAGTTCTGGTCGCTGATGCATATCGTAGTTTCCAAAACCACCTGTACAGTTGCCGTTGCAAATTTTGCCTCTTCTACGCACCTAGCGAGCAAGAGGCCTTGCCAGAGTTCGCTTGATGTTTAGCAAATTGGGTGCCCTTGATGGTGCAATATCAAGATTTTGCTACAATCCTTTAGCGAAGCTAACACAGACAAATTTTAGGGCACACCAGATACTCACAGACCTAAGCCAGACTATGGCACGATATCGAGTTATCGGGCAGCATAATTTACGCGGCCTTAATGGGCAGTGGTCATGGGCCGGTGCCGTGCACTCAAGTGTGTTTAATTACATAGTACCAAGGTTAGCGCTCACATGACCACATCGGAAGTCAGTGAACGCGCTTAGGAAAAAAGAAGTTCTGAAGATCCGACGCGTTGTGGGAATCGGTTTCATGCGAAGCACTCGGCGAGTAATTGTCTATGTTGTATTTCTTGGCTTTCAGCCAAGCGTTACGAGCTGGATTGACTTATTTTTAAAGGTGTAGGAGTTCTGTGCACATCATGGGCTTACTAGGAACGTCGACTACACTGGCGTTTGAAGGGTAACATATGGTCTGACGTAACTTCGGCACTCACGTTAGAGCACAGATGTCAGTGTTGCCGAAACGAAGTCCATTCCTCCTGGGTTGATCAGTGCTTGAAAAACACCTTGCTGAATTATAGGATTCAAACTGTAATCTTTCATAGACTGCTGTAGAAACGGAGCCTACACTGGAACCGCAATTCAGGTTAAACTGACATGACGCCTTTATCATAGGAGCACATATCTAATGTGTATTGCCTTGTTTTAAAATTAGATAGCCAGCACTGCAACTACAACTGATATTTTTACCAACATTCCGCCTCCATAGGGGCCTTTTCCGAAGCAGTTTCAAGACCTGGCATGGCTCTGTGGTAGAATATCTGACTGCGATGCCGAACGCTTGGGTTTGATTCCTGCTGCGATCTTGATTTTTATTATTTGCGTTCGGTGAGTCATCGCTGCCGATGTCGGTTTTTAGGGGCGTAGCTCCTCTTAGTCTAACCTTGTCACGTCTCCGTTATCCGGCGTATCTCCCGGCAGCCGGCAGTAAACGGCAGTATCTGTCCGGTGGTGGTGTGCAGCGTGACCACCCTTACTGCGCATGCACATACCCTCTCCACACACCTCCTCTCTACTCCCCCTCACCATTCTCCATGTTCTCTACCCCTCTCCCCTTTCCCTCTCATCTCGCCCTCTCCCCTCCCCCATAACCAGTCTTAAAAGCGGAGGGGGCGTGCACACATGAAGGTTCCCTAAAGACAATACGCTGCGACAGTACGTGATATGTATCGCCCTCTCCTCTCCTACGCTTCCCCCTCTTTCTCCTCTCCTACGGTCCCCCCCCCCTATCTTGCTTCGCGGCGCAGCGGCGCCGACGCAGGCAGCGTCGCGAGGCAGCGTCGCGGCAGCGACTTGATTGAAAAAATTGGCCGCGTATCTGCATGCTTCGCTGCAAATGTCGTCTAAAGGCCATAGAAGAGGCGCTGCGTGAGATATGGACGCCATCTGGCAATACGTCGGGTAACATGAGTGCTGTGTTGCGGGCTGGTAGTCCCGGCGCAGCAGCAGGCGAAAACCGGCGGTGACCAACGCGGCCGGCGGGGACGCCAGCCAGCCCGAACACGCGGTTTGGCGCGAAGCGCTGAAGCAGAAGAAACGTCTGCACTCAACGAGTACTCTCCACACACTCTTTTATTTACACGTCGCCTGGGTAAAACAGGAATGCCAGAGCGGCGCCCCATGGCATTCGTACAGTGCAATACAGAAACGAAACCGAAACACAACAATGAGCTCGTGCAGAGGGCACGGAGGAAGGCAAGCTTCTTCAGCACAGTCGCATTTTCAGCGCAGCTTAAGAAACTAGGGCATTTAGAATTACGTATGTATGCATTTTCCTTTAAAGGAACACACCACCTAATACTTACGTAGTGATGTTGCGCCTCAGATATGCGTAATGTTTGCTTTTTGATCGACAATGTACACAAGTATGAACCTAGTCAGCCGTTCAAGACGGCTGGCCCTTGAGCAAGTGGTTCAAACTTTGGCCGAGTGGCTGAATCGAGGGACGTGCCGACAAACAGAAAGACAGACAGAAAGACAGACCAAAATTTCTCCGCTTAAGTATCCCAAGAAAGACTATCGTCTTTAAAAACCGACCGCTCGCGCTGCACAACCGTTCACTGACCACCCCCTATATATAGGCACTGGATTTTGACCTCCAAGGTAGTGCGTGTGTGCGATTTCTCCTGTGCGTGATTAAACAATGAAAATTCACAGCGTACATGTCAAGTTAAAGTGAGCTGCAAGTCGTCATAACTCTCATCGAACCTTTAGTATAAACGCGCCCGATTCACGTCGGTGATGATGTACTGGGCAGAATTCACGGAAGATTCACGGTTTACCGATGAACCTCCGCAGCTTCGCCCACTCATCATCATTCACTCCGTGGATATGCTGTGATTTTTATGGGCGTAGCTCCTCTTAGTCTAACCTTGTCTCGTCTCCGTTGTCCGGCGCTAACGGATCTCCCGTATGATGCAATAGATGGCGCTGTCTCATAGAAGTACATACAAACTGCAGTTCAGGGACGATATTCCAGATGGCGCTGTACACAATCTGTGTGGTCATCACCATTTCTCGTCTCATTTCCTAGATGGCGTTGGTCCAATAGAATTGTGTGCAATATGGCGCTTGTGTGAATCGACACTACATGGCGCTGGAAGTGCCACTGCTCTCCAATTGGCTGCTGCGCGGGCTGCGCCGGGATGCGCGGGGAGCGAGCGCCTCTCTCATTCTCCTGGATCGTCGCCGTACCTGTCGGATCGTTGGCGGAGCATGGACGATGCGCAGCGGCGGGCGCTCGCTCGGCGGCAGCCAGGCGGCTTCCGTGACGGTGCGCGCCAAGGACGCCGCTGCGAAACGGACTCAACGAGAAGCGAATCCCTAGACCATGATTGTTTCAGGAGCTTCGCCCAAGCTCTTCATCATTCACCCGTGGATATACTATAATATTTTTTTCTTTCTTTCTTTCTTTTTTCCTTTCTTTCTTTCATTCTTTCTTTCTTTATTGCTTTCTTTCTTTCTTTCTTTCCTTCCTTCTTTCTTTCATTCTTTCTTTCCTTCTTTCTTTCATTCCTTCTTTCTTTTTTTCTTTTTCTTAATGCTCTCGCAATTGACCAATCTCCTGTGGCGCATACCTGCATACCTCGGTCCCTGGCATAGGGGTATGTGCTGCACGTGTCTGGAGAAAAATGTCTACAGACGTAATCGACAGGATTTTCACGTTATTCATGTCATGATCAGGCTGTAATATTCGTCAACCCATCTTTCCCTCCCATACCAATTTTGGTCTACACGAGGTTAAGGAGGCGATCACGAGAGCACCCAGACGTAGGCGGCTAGATAGATCGGTAGATATATACGTAGATAGAGACACTCTAAATGCCTTTGGTTCACTAAGAAATGCTTCGCATTAAAAAAAAACACAAAAACAAATGCTCTAGCGCATTACGCGCGTTGAGCTACCTTCTTTGCCCGGAGTCATCCCTCCATGTGTACCTTTCAGCGTGTTCGTCGGGCCGGAATAAGAGAAAAAGCGCTTAAGGCTTGCGGCAAATCTCTGCAACTACAATCCTACTTTAAGAGTTAAAAAAATTGCGGCAGTCATTTTTTGGGGCAATAAACTCGGACACTGAGGTCTTTAGATAATTGCTTGTAAAGGTGTAACATGGCAGCTCTAAATGAAAAGTACAATAATAAGGCGAAGGTCTTAATATCAAACGCGAAAATTGACCGGCGTCCCGCGTCGACGTCTCCCGTCGGCGGCGTGCACATGAGTGATGCAAGAAATCATTATCACGCCATAATGACGTCAACGTAAGACGTGATCATGACGTCACAGATTGACAAAACATGTGACATCAGTCTCACGTTAGTGTGACGTCACATAACGTGACATCACATGGTGACGCCATCACATGGCATCCTCGCTTGGTCCAAGGTGGGACGATCACAGAGGCAGTGTAACACCACCTTTGGAGCACAAGGCTTTCAGCGGGTGGCGGGGCAGGATCAAAACACCTCGACTGAGAAGAAAAAAGAAGATTGATTTCGCCTTCGAGTCTTCTTAGGTGAATACAATAGGAACACTGTGAGTTCTCTTTATCTTTTTTTTATTTTTTGCATCAGTCAGAATAACTATGAGAAGAACTACGTTGAGCTCACGGCTCATTGATAAACTAGGCTTCATGTAATGATTGACAAAGCTGCTTTATTTGTCAGTGCTTGGGAAGCAAAGTTCATAGAACTATTTCAACACATTCATCCATGATAAAACGCAGTGAGCTCATAAATTAATTACAATACAAAGAGAGATGATCGAGTCAGACACGTTGCTGTAGGTCATGGTATCAGAATTCGCATGGCGCCTGCCCTGAAGTAGCTCTAACGAGCCACACACCCGCCCCGAGAGGGGACTAGATGCAATGAAGGAAGAAGGAAAGCCGAAAAAGAAACCGGGGTGTTTATTTCTGATAGTTTTTGCTGCTACGGAGTACCAATATGACGACGTCCTAATGAACACCTCGCGATATGACACGCATGCTAAAGTTAACAGATATATGCATAATCAATGCACATATAGAAGACGGACACCAGGGGGTGATAAAAACGTTAAAACGAAGTTAAGCGAGTAAGAGTGAACAGGCAAATTGCATGTCTAACGCTGGCGACGCATGTTTTTAGGAGTGTTGGTGCACTGTTCGATTTACCTTTTTGTGGTTGAAAAGAGTTGCACGCACATGCATAGAACATTCAGACGTAAAATATGCGAAGCTTAGATCACACTTCACGCAATTGTGTATAAAGAGGCCGTTTGCAAGCTGCAATTAATATGTCCATAGGCGGTTTTGAAAGGTTTCTGTGCCTTTATTCACACTTTAACTTAATTCCTCCCTGAGAAAGGTCGCCATTACGAGCAAGAAAAGGAGCCTTTGTTCATACGAGTGCTACTCACCTTACGTTTCGCAAAAAACAAAAATTACACCAAATCCCGCTAAAGAGAACCATGTGTGAATGCGAAGCAGCAGGGAGATGGTGTAATTTTTAGAAGCTGGCTCGCCAGGTACTTAAGCTGGGCGCAGTCCCGCGCCGTAAGCTGCATCCATCCATTCAAATCGTCCTGTAACGCGAAGAGGAACGCTACGCTCGTCGTGTCTTCCCCTAACCTGGCCGTTATTTCTCACAGGGCGAGCGGGCAACGCGGTCGACAGGCGCGCGAAAGAAGGGGAGCGTAGGAGAAGAGAGAGAGGGGGAGGGGACGCGCATGCGCTGGCGCTCATCGCGGCGTTGCGCACGAGAGAACGAGGCGCGCGGGAGGGGGGAACTTAGGAGGGTACCGTGGCGTTGCACAGGAGCGCGAGAGGGGGGACGCGTAGGATAATAGAGGAGAGAGAGCAGGAGCATGCGCATTGGAGCGCGGACACCACCGCCGGACACAGCCCCGAGCAAAAGCTACATCGGGTCTAAAACAATCTTTGGACATTTGCAGGAGAAAAATTTGTCAATAAAGACAGGAGAAAAACTTGATGAATCCAAGACACTTCAAAATGTCGTAGACCATGGTAAGGCTTTAAGCAAGTCACAAGACACCATCTTCTACTATTTTACGTGGTGAGTGAACAACAGATATTTCATTCATAAAAATTGACACTGATACGAAGAGCATAAGCGATTTAAGAGAGTTTTTGCCGAAGTTTGCCCATTGTAGACAGCGCCTCCGCGCTATCGTTGTGCAATTTAGAGGACCAAATGAAACGAGGTGGATCAGGCACGTAGTGTTCGCAGTTCATTTAAGGTGGTGCCAACATATATTTTATTCGGTGGATCAGGCACGTAGTGTTCGCAGTTCATTTAAGGTGGTGCCAACATATATTTTATTCACCGTGAAATTATTTATAATAAATTATGTAACTAAAATGCCCATGAAACATTTCTAGCGTCGCTTGAGAAGCAAGTGGGAACTTTGCTTATAAGGGCGCGGTCGCGAGGGCTGGTAGCCACTCTCTAGACAAACATCAGGAAACATCAGGAGACGGCTCGTAAACTTGTTATGCTCTCAGCGCTTACATCGCGTTTAGAAATCTGACAGCACGAACACCGGTTTGGTCCCTGGAGCGGCCATACTCCCTTAAACCAGCCTTTGATTGAGTCACGCGACATCGGATACAAAAGGTTTAGCTGCGAGCCTTACTTCGTCGAACATTCCACTTTGTTGCTATCGCATTCATTACTTCGCCCTAGCGGCGACACTGTGATGTTTCTTTGGATGAAGAAATTCCGAGATGATATAAAATATGGCGTGACTTCAGTGAAATGTTTGGAAGAAAGTAGCGCCGTCCAACGGGCTCGCGGGAACGTAGCAGGAATTGAAGAACCTGAAACAAAAAATGAAGAAAAGAAAGCAGTGATACAGCCTGGGTCACCAACCTGCAGGTCATTCAATAAATGTTTTTACCAACAAAAAATCTAGTGCTTTATCTGCCACGTCACGGCTGAAGCAACGTATCGTATTGGCCATGGTACGTAACTAGTGCTGAGCTGCTGCAGCGTTGATAAACAGCACTGACCTTTACCAGTATATCCGCAAGACCCCAAAATCCAATCCAAAACAGCATTCTTAAGAATGAGATAAATCAGCCATGATATGTGGATGACTGTCAGCAGTGCCATTTGATATATAATTCTAAAGAAGTACACTGGAATAAATGTGTGTAAAATAACAGGTATTTTTACAGGAATGACCTATTGGGATACAGAAAATATTTGTCTTAAGCCGTTGAGAAAAACACGTTAACGAAACAAACGTAATGTTCTGTTTTTTTAGCACCGAGCCTTTGCACACCGAACTTTTGGTTGGTCATGTGGGCATGTGGGCGTCGTTTCTTCGTCCTTGTGTATTACACGCGCTGTTCACGTCAACATGTGGGCATGCTTGTTACAAAAAAAAATGTTATTTGAAAAACACTTACCACCCATCATCTGGTACTTCGCATTTTTGAGGTCCGAAAAATATTGCTCTACGCAAAATTGGCAACATAAAACAAAGGAATGCTTGCGTGTACGCGTTCAGCGGCAATATCCGCGTGTGGCGTCTATGATTTTCTACGTTGATGCTATTCGCACACGAGGTAAGTGATGAATATTCTTACTGGCGTAAATGATACACTAGATGTTGTCTTTTGGAAGTCTTGTTGCGGGCTTTTACTGCTGTTGAAAGAGCAGCGAAAATGAATCCTTGGGGGATCTTGCGAAATCTTAAGTCGAGGGATCGCTTTAGTTTCCACGAGTGACATTATAACTAAAAGTCTACCGGACCAGCTTGAATTGTTGTAATGCCCTCGCAAAGAACCGAAGAGACGTCTGCATTTGCGTTATAGGAGTGCATGGTGTTCGTTCGAAATAACCTGCGCACGACTGCCACTTTCCCGGTTCCGCACTTTTGTTTCACTGTGTCTTGTAGAGAGTATACAACGTGCCTAAGAGAGAGGATGACAGTGAGGCGCACAGCAGGGCAGAATTGTTTGCGAGAAAATGAAAGGTGCAGAAATATTGCTTTGTTCGCACCACAAAATGCGAGTGAATTATCGCGCGAACATTTTGGGCCGAGGGAGTACGCGATTGGTTGGCAGTTATGTAAGTCATTAAGCGCGGGGTATTGAAACTCGTTTCGCGTCCGAGTAAAACTCACGAGGTTGTGTTGTATATTTTTGTTGCGGTTGATTTTCTGTTCATCGAGACACAGTAATATTATCTGGGGTTTAACGTCCCAAAACCACGATATGATTATCAAAGACGCTGTAGTGGAGGGCTCTAGAAATTTCGACCACCTCGGGTTCTTTAACGTGCACCTAAATCTAGGTACACGGGCCTCAAGCAGTTTTGCCGCCATCGAAAATGCAGCCGCCGCGGCCACATTGCAGACAGAAGTGAATTCGCGCATTATGTTGAATTTGCGAGATTTGGCATTGCGCGTTTTACTTTTTAGTCGAAATAGCGCTGCAAGGGTGAATGCATTCCCAAAGGTCGGAGGCATTGCCCGCTTATTACGTTCGTTTGGGAAAAGGAATTAGTCATACCTATACTACGCGGTTGTTTCAAATGCCGTGTAACCGAATGCTGTTCAACTCCGCTGCTACATTTGTGCTGCCACATGACATTGTTCGCGGGGGGGGGGGGGAGACTGGATGACGGGGTGATCTGGGCCTTTCCCACAGCCCTGCCGGCGCCCATGCCCAGTCCGCACCGACCGAAAGCCTTCGCTTTGGCACGTCTCGCTCAGTCGCGCCGCGCGCCTGCTTCCTGTCTGCGGCTGTTGATTTCGATATCTACTGCGAACGTTGCTACTGCTTGCGTTTTCATGCTGCTTCTTTAAAAATAGCCTGGATACTCGCTGGATGGTTACTTCTGGAATAACTGTAAGCTATTCTGCATTTACTGCGTGAACACGGTCTTCGCCCTGAATGCGCCGATGACGACGACACTGTGGTGCTTTGCTGTTAATGTCGCCCTGTACAGACAGCTACTGCTTGTTTGTCTGACGCAAAATGAACTCCGAGGTTTAAATGCACATATATACCCCATAAAGTCGACGGAAGGATGACCGCCGCTGTAGCTCAGTTGGTAGAGCATCGGACGCGTTATTCGAAGGACGCAGGTTTGGTCTTTGCCAGGTGCAAATCATATTTTCGTCACATTATCACAATTACGACAGATAACATCCCGTATTAGTTTCCTTGGCTTTCCTGTCTGTTAGTTCTAATTGTGTGAGCACAGAAATCACTATATATATATATATATATATGTGTGTGTGTGTGTGTGTGTGTGTGTGTGTGTGTGTGTGTGTGTTGTGTGTGTGTGTGACGTAGGAAGCGAGGGCAGTAGAGGCCGACAAGTGAGCGTCCAATGGAATAAATGTATGGCGCATGAGCCATGGCTCGTCTCACATTTACAGCGTCACAGAAGTCGACAGGATGCCACTTGAGCCCCACATCTACAGCGCACTCCTCAAGAAGACGCTCTGACCATATATGAACCGTCCACGCAGATTACAGCTGTATACGGTGACCACTTCCCTGGCAGCATCATCGGCAGACCTCTGCATCTCGAAACATGCAGGGTCAGCGTACGATGGACCCCTGGAGGACTTCTGCGACCTTTTCGAACTCCGCGCTACCATTTCGTCATGATCAGAAAGCGACATGGTTGCCAAGTTCAATAAGTACGTCACCGGTGAGGCTTTTCGATTTGATCTCAAGCACATCTGTGAAAACAATGAATCATGGGAAAAATCACAGAAGAAATGATCACCTCCTTTAAAGAATACGATGAAGACTGGTCTACAGGCCAACACAAGGAGAGATCTCAATTCTCAAGATGAGAGCTGAAGAAAGGGCGGAGCACTGATTCGGCTGCCCGTCAGCGACGCTCGCGTTCGCAGGCTAGCGCGCGCTGCCGTTTCAAACGTGCAGGCTGCTTGGCGTGCATGAGGAGAAAGGAAGCATCAAGGTGTAATACGGGGGCGCCCTCTGCCCTTCTTTTTTCCCTCCTCCTCATCCTTACTTCCCTTTTCCACCTCCTTGCTCTACTGTACTATGCAAGGTTATAGTATGCTATACGTTGCCCATCCTCCGCACGCTCACATTCCTCACTCTCAGTTCCCCTACCCTTACTATACTATACGACACATGGCTATGCTACATTATGCTGGCTGTGCTACGCTTTACCTTCATGCCTCATTATTTCCATTATAGCCTTCCCTTCTCTTTCCCGCCCCTTGCTACATTATACTATAAATGGCTATGTTGTACATGGATGTACTATACAATATTTTGCCTGCGTGACGCCATACATGGCTATTCTCTAGCCTACCCTCTCCCCTTTTCCTTTCCCTCTTCATCACCCTCACCCCCCTTTCCTGCACCCTTACTATACCATACTATACATGGCTATGCTATATATGGTTCTTCCTGCGTGACGTCATACATGGCTACGCTATGCTTTACCTTCTTCCTTCCTCTTTTTCTCCTCCTCACCTTCACATCACTCCTCCTCACCCTATCTTCTCTTCTCCGCCCGCTTTCCATAGTATACTCTACATGGCTATTCTATGCATTGTTTTGCCGAACGGCACTAGAATTGGTTCTAGAAGCGTTGGTTTGCCTGCGTGACGCCAAGCGACGACATCAGATGACGGCATCCGATAACATGCGACTGCATACGACAGCCCTGGCCCTAAAGCGCTCCACACTTAAATATGTGTCAGCAAAATCAGTAGTACAGGCGCGTGTAGCACAGGCGCGTGAAATTCGATAAGGATATGCCCTGCGGTCGAATGATGTATGATGCGTTATTGGCGCAACTGTGATAAAATTTGTGAAATAAACAGAGCCTGGCGATACGGTGACACAAAGATAAGGACCAGTTTCACGTTTGAGGGAAGATACGCCTATGCGATATAGATAGGAAGAATTATGAATCTAGTGACGTGATTTTCTATGGATTCTAATTCGTTATGTATAGCTCGTTTGGACACCTGATAGGTACCGCATATCGCAGTTTAAGTCTGATGAGTGATTTACACGCCATAAGTCTATGTCCTGTGGGGCGTGATACGTATAAAATTTTGTGAAATTGAGCGCTCTATTTGATGATGGTATGATATTGGTGATTTGCGCTTGCCGAGAAAGGTCATATGTAAAGTGGAGTCAGTAATTATGTCTGAGAAAAAACAAAGGATTACGCTTGCGTTCACTTGCAACCATTTTACATTTAGTGGGATTAAGCTCCATTAGCTGAAGATCGCACCACCGCTTTACAAGCTTGAGGTCCTACTGCACTGTGGTTTGATCACAAATAATAACTGTTTTCTCACAGCCTAGTGGGGGGGGGGGACTAAGCCCCCGCCCCCCACTTTGGAAAGTTGTCACTGGAGGCAACACACCCGCAAACGAGAACTGCGGCGAAGTTTTCTTTTAACAAAGCTTCCACTTAATTACATAGTAGGTTTTATAACTCGTACCCTGCTTCTCCAGTCAATTAGTCTTGGTTCACCGCCACGACGTGCGGTAGGTTGTCTGTGGTGCGAGCTGCTTATGCTACACTGCACTCCGGAGAGGGCTACCGCTGACAAGAGGCTCTGTGGCGTCAGTCTACAACCATCTGCCTGACGCCAAGTTGCATCACCGGCGACGAAAGCGTGGGCAGGACCGAGGAAGCTTTATGTTTATGTCAGTTCATCTCATTGTTTATCGGAAATTCATTTTTTGTCCTCAAGAACATGCAGCATTTGCCGCTCCATCTCCTTCCCTGCCGTGGGCACCTGAGCGTGCAGAACTGCGGAGTGTTTTGACTAGGCCTAACTGAAGTAGAACACGGGGGATAAAATTCCGCCAGCATCTCCGGTCACTCTTCTTCTTCCTCTTCGAAACTTTATTGTCTATCCTGTATACGACCCGAATGCGCCGATTACTCTGCTTCACCTTACTTTTGATGCTGTGGTTAGCAACGGCCGCGGCTGCTTTCATGAAAACGTTAAATAAACCCCTTCTCAAGAAAGAGGAACTCAAAGAACGATGTCGCATACGGGCACGAACAGTGCAACCGGGTCATAATAATTCTTCAAATATTTACTATGCGCAAATCAATCCGTTCGCCACACAAATTCTGTGATTCGCCGTTGCCAAAATGATCGCCGAGAAGCCCTCCTTTTTCCTTTCAGACCGAGACATTGTACAGCTGTTTTCAAGAAGTTTTGGTATGAGTCGGCGTATTCGCTGTTTTGTGCATACATGTCATTTTGACGACGTGAATTTTCGCAGATTTGTGACGAACGTCACAGGCAGGTGATTTTAGCGTAGAACGAAACTAGCAGAAAGATGCAGAATCAGAAATATCACTGCCGTATCACATAAGTAATCCTATATCGTTATACGTTAAGTGATCTTGTACATGATGGAGCGTTCTCGTGCCTTTCGCTGCACTGCGTCAAACACAGACGCTGTTGGGACGACCCGCAAGATTTCCGCCATTCATGAACAGTTAATGTCCGATCCGAATGAAAGCAGTACGTTATTGTTATAGGCTTCCAAACCAACGTCGAGCGGCGCCACTGCTCGCAACTGGGGGCATCCACGGCCACAACACTGCCGCCGCTTGCGCGCACGCGCAGAGCTGTCGGATTTCATCTGTGGTGCATCACAATGTAACCATTGCTGACTAGCAGTGCTCTGGGCCGAATGAGAAGCGCATGCGCGCACGTGTCATTGCCGCCGCCGTTGACAAACCGCCTTTGCGGGCAGCGTTTGCCCCCACTAAAGGCTCTGTTATACTCCGACGTCCGACGCGAGCGCCCGCGAGGACGTTGCGCTTCGTCACGCCGAGCCGGCGACGCTACGCCAGGCGCAAATCGGTCTCCGCTATAGTCGAGCCGGCTCCAACGCGCCGGTGCGATCGCATCTAGGGGAGCGCATGCGCAGTAAAGCGAAGAATGCCCGCGCCACCTGTCGACAACCGACGAAACGGCCCGCGAAGCAGGTTCCTGTACATGCGAGTCCGGCGCGACCGGCGCGAAATGCAGCAGGATCTATTCGGCGCTGAGCGACGCCCGAGCGCGCCAGCAGCCGTCGGCTGCGTCGGCGGTCAGCCGACGCCGGACTATAGAGGGCTGTTTTTTGCTGACGTAACGTCGCCGTGACGCGCGCGCTCGCTCGTCGACGTTACGCTGGATATATCAGAGCCTTAACGGATAGCTCAGCCGCTCGAGCGTCGCGCCCAAACTTGATCTTGGGTTCCCTATACTAGCCCAGATCTCGACGAAGCAAGTCTGAATTTCTGCCGCTCGCGCCGCCATATATACTGAGAGGGAATTTGCCCTCCTTCGTTCCGCTATCAAATTATATGACACCGAAAGATTGTACAGTTAAGCTTCGATATAATCACCTTCAATATTACGAAGTATTTAACTTTTCGCAACTTCAAAACATAATAATTATCGGGGTTTAACGTACCAAAATCACCATATGATAATGACGGGCGCCGTAGTGGAAGGCTCCAGCAATATCGACCAACTGGCGTTCTTTAATGTGCACCTACGTCTAAGTACACGGGCCACAGGCATTATCCCCTCCATCGAAAATGCGGCCGCCGCGGCCGGGATCTTCACTCCATAGAACACCATGTATTTTGAACTTCAATGTAACAAGGCTTGTTTATCTGTAATTTGAATATAACGAAGTTTTAGTGCTGCCTCAGAGGCTTACCTAGGCGATAAATTGAAAATTCAACTGGGACCAATACTAAAATGGTTGAGTGACCCTGGCTGTCGCCTTGCTTTTATGCGATTTTGACCGCATCTCTTTTCTTTTAGGGGCGAAGCACTTTAGGACCTTGCTTTGTCGTCGACTCTCACTGTCCGTTGTAACATTATATAGAGAACCGTTGCTATAGTCGAAATATATATGTGTCTACGTTGCGATTACGATTACGATTGTAAAGTCTCAGATAAAAGTCACATGTAGTGTTTAAAACACGCCTTAATATCTTAATAAAAATGAAATCGAACAATAATTAAAGGCACAATGTTCGCGGAATCAACAAGTCTGGCTACAACAATTGTGAAGGATGTGCACAGTGGGATGTGGAAGTTGTCGAGCCTGATAGTTTGTCTTCAACGACAAACCCTGAAGAAATGCTTTCGTAAGAGCTTGAGTCGGAGACAACTTTAGATGACCGCGGCATTTCCTCCTCAAAGGCGAAACATATGTGTGTATGTTGCGATTGCGATTACGAAACAAAGTGCAGGCACAAACCCTTTACACTATTCGGTGACTTGAGCGTAGCCATTATGGACAGCGACTGGATTATGCAGTATATGATGTCTCGATACGCTCTAAGACGCATTTCATATGACTGGAAACAACCAACAACCACACGAGGAACATGTAGAGACCTCGTCGTTGCCAACTTTAGATCAGATCCACTCGAAGAATAATTGGCTTCGCATTTCACAGACCACATAGCAGTAATAATGAAGGGAAATAGAAATCCAGAACTCAAGACGACATACGAATGATAACATGAGCTTTAAAATAGAAGAGCATTAAAAAGGAACCAAATAAATACATTTATAACCTTTATGTCTCTCAATTTACATTCGCAGTGAGAACGCGCGGGTGACGTATGGAGACATACCGATACGCTACCCATTGCTTCGCCACGCATGACTCACATTAGTGGAGATGCGGTGATTTTTTTGTAGAGCGCGACGGTTATATGTTCACCGATATATATATATATATATATATATATATATATGATATATATATATATATATATATATTATATATATATATATATATATATATATATATATATATATATATATTATATATATATATATATATATAATCAGGTGTTGTTAGGAGCCTTGCCACCCCCCCCCCACTTGTGAACTAGGTGATACTCCACTGATAATAGCAATTATAAATATATCTGTTTTCTGCCAACAGGACCAATGTTAAATTCAACCAGTACGCCCCTCCTACCCGCCGCCCGTCCCGTAAGTAATCAGCAGTTTTTTACAATCCGTTTATAGCTATAAAGATATCTACTGTGCGCAGCCTTCCAGCGTGTCATTCCAGATGCTTTAGGGCGCCAAGTAATTTGCGAAAATAAGAAGTAACACAATTACGAATGGGTACGATACAGTAACGTGATCTCGGTTGTTACGCTTATTTGGCTGCAAAAACGTTCTTTAGTTTATGTGCACAACTAATTCGTATCCTGTTTTATTGGCGTCAAGATGTATTATAGTCCAAGAGCTAAATGTACGTATGGAATTTTCAAAAAAAAAGCACGGTTTGCGATGTCCATAAAAAGAACTGAAATATTTACGTCTTCCTTAATATATACTGTAAGTATGTTTATGGGCTTAAACGACACATGTACGGTAGCGAAGCTTGGCAACTTCGCAAGCAGACAAGCAATTTGAAAAGCCCGCATATGCTGCATATCGAAAAAGTAGCAGTTCATGACGGCACACAAAAGTTATGCGATTCTGAAATAGACATGAGAATTATTGTCATTGTGGCAGTTCCGCCGTAGGTATTCAAAGTTCCAGGCAGGATGCTTCACCAAAAGTGTCAATATTGCACTGCAAATTACAGAAAAACTACATCAGTTGTGTTATTTCTAGATAGTAGACATATAATACGAGATGACCTTGCTGTATTTTATGCTGCATTTCATCGCAGAAAAATAGTTCGAGAGGCAGGTAGCGGTAATATAAGGCGTAAGCAAGTTACGTAACAGTAACAAGGCGTATTTTTGTTAAAGATAGGGAAACGTCCTTTAACGAACAAAAAATCTTCGCGCTGTGTGTAATACATGCGTTTAGCAGGTACCAACGCTCTCTGTAGAATGACGAAAAATGGCACAGTGCCTGCTGCCCTACTTCTAAAAACTTCTAAAATCGCAACAGAACGCTGTGCGTATGCCTGGTCGATCTGTCCGGACACCTGGGGTTCGGATCACTTCCCGATCTTCCTGGCTACTAACACCGGACCTGCCCCCAGGACCCGGGTTTGCTGCACGGTTAACTGGGACATATTTCGAAGGCTCAGTGCGGCTCCTGCAGACGGCGACTTCCTGCAGCACATCGTCAACAGCGCTCAGGCGGCTACCATCGTGTCGAGAACTCAGCCCAGACGTCCCGTTCCCGACCTCAAACAGCTTCAACTGTGGGCCACGCGGAGAAGGGCAGAGCACCGCGCAATCCGGAGCTCCGGGGCGGAGGACTGGACGGCCTTCAGGCGGCTGGATACTGTCTGTAGACGCCACGCAAACCGACGATGGAAGCAGAGCTGGGAAGGTGTCTGCAGTTCCATCTCCAGCTCTCGGCGCAGCTCAACTGCTTGGCGACTTCTGCGATCATTACAGCGTGGGCCTACCGTCCGTCAGCCTATCCTAGCGGTGGCCATCTCGTCGGGTCTGACGGAGTTAGCTCTGGCAGACCTCCTGGCAAGCCAATTTGCGGCGAGACCACCAGGACCACCCATGGCAGCCCGTCCCTCCGATGGGTCAGTTTGCATGCCCCGTATCCACCACCACGCCTTTACCTTGGAGAGAGTGGCAGCTCTGTGCAACGAACCTTTCCAGTTCCATGAACTGACAGCGTCTCTCGACCGCACGAAGCGGCGCAGTACACCGGGCGCTGACGGGATAACATTCCAGATGCTCCGAAATCTGGTAGACAGCGAGAAGGCCCAGCTACTGGACTACTTCAACGACGTCTGGAACAGCGGACAGCTCCCTGCGACCTGGCTTACTGCTATCATCGTGCCGATACTGAAAGCACGAAAGCCGGCTTCGGCCCCCTCGTCGTACAGGCCTGTCTCCCTCACCTCTGCCGCCTGCAAGGTGATGGAGACAATGGTCCTGGCCCGCCTTGAGTGGATTGCCAGGGCTTTAGACTACTTTCCCGAGCAGCAGACCGGATTCCGGCGCCACCGCTGCACCGCTGACTCGCTTGGTGACGTCGTCTCGGCACTGGAGCATGCAAGAAGCAGGAAGGAAGCGGCCCTTCTAGTGCTTTTGGACGTTGAGAGTGCATTCGATGGCCTACCTCACCTGGCGGTCGAACAGGCACTAGCAACCTTGGGCGTCGGAGGCCGCATGCTGTGCTTTGTGCAGGGCTTTCTGTCTGGCCGTTTTTTACGCGTGCGAGTCGGCCGAGCTCTCAGCTCTCCACATCCGGTCACGTCAGGTGTGCCACAGGGCTCTGTACTGAGCCCCTTCCTATTTAACGTCGCCTTGGCACATCTGCCTTCTGCTATCCCTTCCGGACAGCGCTACCCGGTCCACTGCTCCATATACGCCGACGACGTCGCCCTGTGGAACTGGGGCCCCACCAGGAATCTGCGCTCTGTCCGATCCTGCCTCCAGGATGCACTGAACACCGTGGTCGACCACATCGCCTCTGTTGGCCTGGCGGTGTCTTCGGCCAAAACGAAGGCCCTTCTTGTGCACCCTAAGGCAAGAACGCGCAGCCGCGTGGCGCGCCTCACCATCGATGGCTCCATGATTCCGTGGGAGACTACAGTGACCTACCTTGGGCTCCGTATCGACCACCGGCTGTCCTGGGCTCCCGCCATCAAAGAAGCCATGGGGATGGTGAAAAGAGTTCAGAAGGTGGTGAAGTGCATCTTCCTGAGCGGCCGCGGCTGCGCACCATCCTGGGCTCTTCGTCTTCATGCCGCAGCTGCAACCGCGAGGCTCCTGTACGCCTTGCCTCTGGTGGCACTTCCTCTCCGGCAACTGGAGCGCCTCGAGCTGTTGCATAGGGGCTTCATTCGGAGTGTCCTTGGCCTGCCGCGGTCCTCGCAAGTGGCAGCCACCCTGGCAGAGGCGGGCGCCTGGCCCCTCTCCCTGCTCTTTCAGCAGCGTGGTCTCCTCCACATCGATCGGCTCGCCCACGCGCCTGATGGACGCCCTCTCCTTGCCCGGCTGGAAAGCCGACCAACATCTCGGATGGGCGCACTGCTACAGGTCTATCGAGAAGCTGTAGGACCTGTGCCTCCAGCCATGCCCCCTCCTCCGCCGACAGTGAAACCATTGACAGTCACTACCGATCTAGGTCGGCTCTCCAAGCGTCGCTCACCCACCTGCGCTCTCCAGCAGGCAGTCGCCTCCAAGCTAGAGGAAGAGCTGGCTGGTAGGCTTACTGTCTACACGGATGGCTCCGTACTCCCAGCTACAGGCTCCGCCACGGCCGCCTGCGTCATGCCAGCCCTTGGTAGAACGGCCTCCTGTCGTCTCCCCTTTGATGCCTGCTCTACCGCCGCAGAGACGGTCGGTCTCCACCTCGCCGTGGATCTCCTGGCAGCAGACCCCCCCATGTGTCCCGTGGCTGTCGCTTGCGACTCACGAGCCGCACTGCAGGCCGTCGCGAAACCGGAACGGGCGGGCTTCGGAACTCAACTGCTGGTCACCAAGCTGCATGCCCTCCTCGCCAGTGGCGTCGATGTCTCCCTGCATTGGGTCCCATCTCATGTGGGTATTCAGGGAAATGAGCAAGCAGACGCACTGGCGAAGGAGGCACATCACTCTACCGTCGCTGTCTGCCGTGCTGTGGTCGCCTCAGACTATTCGAGGCTGACCTTGAGGCGGCTGTTGCTACGCTGCCACCCCGACGAACGTGTGGCCAGGCTGTAACCTCCGACCCGGCTGCCTGACAGGGGCCTCTCCAGGAGGGAGCGGTCCCTTCTACTGCGTCTACGCATCGGCTGCTCCTGGCCTGCGGCACGACGTCACCGGCTCGGCAGAGCTTCGTCACCTGCGTGCAGTGCGTGTGGGGCAGACGAAACAATTGATCACCTGTTGTGTGTGTGCCCAGCGCTTCAAGCACAACGAGCTGCCTTGCTCGCCGCACTCCGTCGCCAGGGTATTCCCGCGGCTACACAGAGGGACCTCCTCTTCCCTGCAAAGCACCACACCCAGGTTTTCAAGGCGGTTCTTCGCTTCCTTGAGGACACTGGACTGGCCAACCGGCTATAGTAGCCGCCCGCCGCGTCCTCGGTCATGGACAGCATTCCTCCTCTCCTTCTCCTCCCTCTTCTCATCTTTATCTCCCTTTCCCCCGTTCCCCTACAGGCGCTGAGCCGTGCTCCCAATTAGGGTTGCAGAAGTTGCGCCTTTTCCTTTCCTCAACCTCTCCTCCTCCTCCTCCTTCTAAAAAATTACAATTATTTATAGCGTAGTGGGTTCCTCGCAAGTGCACTTGTATTGGTTACCAAGGAAGCCCATAAGCGCTTGATCCACTTCCTCGGGGTCTCAGTAAGATTACAATGATTTATAGCGTAGTGGTTCCTCGCAAGTGCACTTGTATTGGTTGCCAAGGTTGCCAAGCCCATAAGCGCATGATCCATACCTCGGGGTCTCAATAAAGTTCTTCGCCCCCCCCGTCTCTCTGCCACGTCAACGTATACAGCATGACGGGAGAGGGAAATAGCGACCGGGCGTCACCCAATGCAAATTACATAACTGGTGGGCCGTTTAAAGATTCCAACCCATTACAAAGGGCTGAGCCATAATTCTTCATCGTCATCAGTCGTCACGTCAACAAAGTGCACATAATGCCTTACAGACGTGTAGCTGGTACCTCGCTTCTCCATAGAATGACGAATAATGGCTTAGTGGGTGCTTCCCAACTTCACAAAAAGTTTGATTTGTGGCGTAGTGGGTACCTTTCTAGTGTACTTGTATTGTAGCCCCAAGAGAGCTTAACGGGCTCTAGAAACGCCGCTGTTCCAGCTTTCGCTGTGACTGTGCTGCGGTTTCAGCGCAGGCCTGGCGTTTTTTTTCTTTGGGGCTTTTGTATATATATACATACTTATACGTATACGGTGCATGACGGCCACGGCGACGGCAAAATTCAGCCGAGACTGTCCATATAATTGCTATAGCAATAAAAGTGCGATGTCCTCGCCAACATTGAAAGGCTGCAAAAGGTCTTCCATCCTTACGGACTCCCTCACCATGGGAACCTGTCTTGCGGCGGATATACGAAGTTCCAGCTCTCTTAGGTGCAACTCATGTTGTCTCTCGGCAGCTTTCTGTTCTCTTTCTTTGATCTCTTTCTCTCTGTTCTCTTTATCTATTTCCTCTTTTCTAGCTCGAATATCCTCATGAGCTTCCTGGGCCTCCTCGACAGTTACCTTCTCTGCCTCCATAATCGGGAGGATCTGCCGTTTCCGTTTAGCAGAGCCAACCGAAATGCCCAACTCCTTGCAAATTTCAAGGAGGTCCTGCACACTGAACTTGTCCATACTGACACTGCACTCCGCCTAGTTTACCCTCTACTTAACTAAGCGGTCAAACCATCCAATTCTTGGCTCAACAAACCAAGTTTTAAGCCAAAACAAAACCGCCCAAAACCCGCTAACAACGACGTGGGCTAGCAAGGTCTGGCAACAAGAGGGGTAAACTTCAGGCACTCACCACACCAGGGTAGCTGACGCTGGCTGATCCCACCGCTGCCACCACTGTGACGCCTGAGGTAGGGCCCCTCGGGTGCGCAGCGTAGAATACGGGGTCGTGGCATCCCACCGCTGTCACCACTGTTAGGAATGAGGTTGCGTGGCTCCTCGTTACCGCCACCGTTTTGTTCCGATGTCGTCCCTCAGGCTCGCTGCTGGGAATACGCGTCGTTGCATCCCACCTTTGGAACCGCTGTTGGGACTCGGGTTGCGTGGCCGGTGCGAACACGGGTGTGCATCGTGCTCGGAGTAGTCAGTAAGGGCAAGGTGAAGAAGGAAATGATTTTATGTACAGACTATTTACATGCTTTCGCTCTCAGTCAAGATGACTGCCAGCCCGACCACGTCGGTTGGTTCGACTCGGTTCTACCTCTCTGCTCGACGGACCGGCGCGACCTTAAATCGTCTAGCCGTCCATTGTCCTGTTGACCGTCCGCCGGTCGCAGGTGTTGGCTTCGCCAGTTGTAGTTGATGGCTTCGCCAGTTGCAGTTGATGGCTTCGCCAGCTGCAGTTGATGGCTTCGCTAGTTGTTGATGGCTTCGCTAGTTGTAGTTGATGGAAGCGCCATTGTCTGTCCCTTCCATCACCCTCAGGAATGCTGCTCTCAGTCGTTAAGCAGCGTGTGGGCATGACGACTGGTGTCAGCTGTCGGGGCCAGCTGGGCGAAGACGCCGTTTTCCAGGGACCCTCTTTGTTGAAAAGTCGGCGACATTGTGGCCTCTGTGCTGAGGCACAACAACCCGTACTTGCCATACACAACCGCGCCAGCGCAGTGTATGCACCCGACTGACGTGGCGAAACTCGTATGAAGGGTGTACCGCTCCACACTGAGGCTTTCTGCACCTGTTGCATTACCTCCAGGATCAGCCTCTCCTTGACCAATGCACGTTGCTAATTGATGTCGTCATCACGTGACGTCGTGACGACGCCACAAGATTTGGCTATCTGTGACGTCGTGATAACGACATCGCTTGTTCGAATGAGGTCACGTGGGTGCTTTCCTGTTCGTGGACGGAAGTGGGTGGATGCCACAAAATCAAGCAGGTGTGCCATTTACAGCTCCCATGTAAGAGTTCACAAAATCCATCAGGGGTCACAAAAGCAGTTTTGTACGGCCTCCTTCAGCCATCGGCATTTACAAGTATTCAGAACACAGATGCAATGAGGTGATGATGATGAAAACACTCTATTGAGAGGACAATGGGAAAATAATTTAGATGAACGGTGGTCGCATTTATGTTTCGGGATTCCGTTCGCTAAAGCCGCCACCCTCACTCTACACGAGGGCTTGCTGGCCCTGGAGGCTTGAGCGAAAAATTCGACGCCTTGAAGCTAATTAACCGTTCTGAAGCGGACAACGAAGTACCTCCACCAAACACAGAACATGTTAATCGAGACTGCCTTTGCATGGTACTAGCGCCGGCGTAAACAAGCTCGATGAGAAGATCACGTTACCGAGCACGAACCACACGGTCGTTAAAGTGCTCTGTACTGCATGGAACTGGTTTCGGTGTGCTCCCATCCAGCTATCACATTCCTCAAGTTCTTCGCTATCAGCGTCCATGCTCGTGGACACGACTTCTAGAGTAAAATACGCAACAACAAAGTGCTGAGAGTCATCAAACACCAGCACTTTCTTCGTTTAGTGTCAGTTACCTAGATTGAAACAGTGAGCCGGAGAAATTAACATTGGCGGATGACGCGCAAACAGAACAAAACGGCGGTGCGTAGGCCCAGCAGCGAGTGACTGCTTAGGCCTATTTGTGTAATGATTCACAAATAATATTTTTGTACACAAAGTGGTGTTAACGAAAGTCATGCTACTAGTCTTTGAGAACCACTTATAAATGAGTAAAACGCTGAAAGCTAGAGTTAGCACGGTGGTGTTCATGCGATAGTTGTAGCTGAAGTTCCCGTTTGTGGACGCCCTTTTTACCATTTGAAAATGAAATATTTGTTGCAATCTTTTTAGATGCGAAGCAGCTCTTTGACGCACGTGTATAACGCCGTACGTTACGTGCGTCCGTACGAATGCGCCGCAACGCGTTCTCCTCGCCGTAGGTGTTGGAGCGTTGCCAAGTAGGTCACGCCACAGCTTTGCGTTGACGTCACGCTCCCCTCGCACGCTTCCCTCACAGGTGCGCGCTGACGTCACTTTCTCCCTCAGCCGCAGCATGCTCGCCGTAGCGCCCGCAGCTGCCGGCTGCTCCGCCCGCTCGCAACAACTCTGAACGTGTCACTTCTCTCGCTTCACCCGTGGTAGTCAAGGCGAAACGCGCGCCTGCTCCGCTTCAGCGCCCGTGTCTCGACTCTGAAGAAACAACGACTACGAAGTCTTGCCAAACGCTTTAATGAAACTTACACGAAACCCAACCCGCCTCCCGTGTCTTTGCGTTTCAAACAAACGTTTACTCGAGTAAAGGCTACACCGAGTTTCGCTTCAAACCGTTCTTCCAGCACCCGCGTCGACGCCCGTTTCAACCGCCGTGCGCACCGCTGCTGCTTCGCATCCCATCAGGGTTCCCTTCGGGGAGATGGTCCATGTTTGTTCTGTTCCACTCGTCTAACTGCGTGAAATAAAATTTTGTAAATGGTATCTCTTTTTCTCCCCTAATCTTTGTTCGGTAGTGAAGAGGTTAACATATGCTCACTGACCGCCAGAGCAAACCTCAGAAGCAAAAATGTTGGCTGAATTTAGTATTGCAGTCTAGTATAGATAACACAGGACAAGCAGATAACGCATGACACGGGGCGATGAAGGCCATCCCAAAAGAAAAGTGGTCTTTCGTCCTCTCACGTTCTTCGCACCTCTCTACATACTTTCCCAATTAAACTCTTCTACTGACTTGTCAAGCTTGCTGCTGTTCTGAAATTATATTTACGTTATAATAAAAACAACTTGAATTTTTGCGCACTACTCTGAATTTTGCGCAATATCACTACTCAAATTTATAAGCTACTTTGAATTTTGTCTTAATCATTTATCTGAACAGATTCGGATCGGAGCACTTCATGACGTTTTCAGAAACAGATTGGACGAGCATGAACAACACCTTTCAGTATGTATATCTTTGCTTACTAGAGCCCTTATTTTGAGCAAATGCCCTACATTTATTTCATACCACGATTAGTCAGTGATTTCTAGTGTTAAGTTAAATATCTCCGTATGCTGCCTTGAAAACTGAATTAAAAGAGTGCTAAAAGATTTCCCGACATATGAGCGAAATGATACCATGTAATACAATCAATAACCAACAATGAGCGTCTGTCTTGTGATCACATTTTCTCTCGCATATTTTGCTGAATGCAATAATTCGAATGGTGCTCCGCTTACGGCAGCCAACGGTTTTGACATCTAAATAACACATACCAAAACTCCAAGAAAGTCAACTGCTCTTCCACTTAGCGCGAGATATGACATGGTTAACACTAAATTAATCAGCTCTGGCAATTGGCTTAGTTATGATAATTTGACTTGCTATGTGACCATTATTTCTGGCAATAATTGTGCATGTGTCAAACACGCAATGATAGCCATAGACGTAGCAGCACAAAACAAAAAAGAGTCACCGCAAGAATTTTCGCGTATATGACTGAAAAAGTAATTTACGACGCTTTGCTATTCTTTGTAATTCAGTTTGAAAATGCTGAATTATCTCCAACTCAGATAAGATAGCGACCATGCAATTATCTTGAATATGAAGATGTAGTTGTTAGGTTATATTTCAAAGTTACTTGCTCAGAACACTTGAGATTTTATTTACAGGAACAACGCTGGTGTTTTGAATTTTATATATTTAAATTTATTTGCAGGAACTGCCCCGTAAACCAAGGAACGGATGACATGCTACTCAATGTGCTGACTTGCTAGATGAAATGTTTGGCAATGAAAGAATGCACATCTGCGGAGCAATATAGTGCTATTATTTTCTAGCGAAATGAAGTCATCAGGCTGTTTTATAGTTTACGTTTGTTTAAATAGAAACATGTGTTCTCTCTTTACAGCAATAAACAATTTGTGAAATATGTGTTACCCCATAAACGGCACCCAACGCCCCGCTCCACCCCCCGCCTTTCCCTAACAGGAATGTTTTGTACTGTTACGCACCGCTTGCCTGAACAATATTTGCGCCAGAACTAACCCTGAATTTTCTCTAATCTAGCCTTGAACTCTGGAATAAAGCACTCTGGTCCGCGTATTAAGACCTCGGGTGTCGTCACCGCGCTCATTCACATGGAGCTGGATATCGACATACACTGAATGCAGAGCATTTTATCCCGGATTTTTCGATGGAGAGCACGCCCGTCGCGTCATCCCGCAGTGGCGCAGAACGTACCTGTATTTCGCTACCCAGCGCATACTCGACAAAAGCACCCTTCATTTTTATTTAATTTTTATTTATCAATACTGCAGGTCTTCAGTAGACACCTACAGGGAGCGGGCATACAATATCACAAGTATTTATTAAGATACAAGTTATACAACGTATCTAATGTTATTCAAACAGGCATGAATTGTGTTTGGGTGTGAATGAGAGATAGTGGCACTTAATATGAAACAGTCTGCGTATTATCTGTAAACTAAGACTGATAAAGAAATAAAGTTAAATTTAAAAAAAAGAGAAATGCTTCAGTAAAACCACCACATTTATTGCGCAAGGCGAATGAGAACAACGTCATGTAAATTCCTATAAATATGTCATGTAGCAAATTAAGTTGGCACGACATAATTCTTTCTTATTAAATTTAGCCGCACAATCACAAAAATACTTATGCGCAGCAACATCACTTGCTTTTTTTCATTTTTCTTCATTGTAATAAAGAAGTAATTATGAGACACCGCCCTAACCTGTTACTGCTCCTCATTCATTCAATTAAGCATTAAAGTTGGTATACGTACTTGTAATCACCAAAATGCTCGCGTATTTCTATAGTTTTAGCATATTTCATTACCAGTGAACCATGGCTGTTATAGGGATGTTTTCTTCAGTAACTAATGATAATTTGCCGGTTTCTTGATTGACGAGTCCAGCTGGGCAAGATGACATTGCGTTGCGCAGATGATTTTCGTTAGAAGATGGAAAACAACGTTTACGCTCATACAAAAGCCGCCTAGTGAGCTTGAATTTTGAGAAAGGCAGACCCACTGCTAGAACTACTGTTGCTGAGGTACAATTCGGTCATCAGGTGAAAAAAAGCGCCAGACCTGCGCGGAAAGCGCAGCACAGTGACAGCGAAAGCTGGAATAGCGGCATTTCAAGAATCCGTTGTAATGTCTCTTGGGGGCTACTAATACAAGTACACTTGCAAGGTACCCACTACGCCATAAATAAGAATTTTTGTGAACTGAGTTGGGAAGCACCCACTGCGCCATTATTCGTCATTCTGCGGAGAAGCGAGGTACCAGCTACACATCTGTAAGGCATTGGGTGCACTTTGTTGATGCGACGGCTGATGACGATAAAGAATTGTGGGTGAGCCCTTTGTAATGGATTGGAAGCAATAAAGGAACCACTAGTTACGTAATTCGCATTGTGTGACACCCGGTCACTATTTCACTCTCTAACCACGATCTATAACATACATTAAACACCTGAGAAAGAGAGAGAGAAGAACTTTGTTAAGACTCTTAGGAAATGGATCGTGGGGGCCGTATGGGCTTCCTTGGCAACGAATACAAGTGCACTTGCGTGCAGCCCACTACCCTATAAATCATAATTTTTGTGACGTAGGGAAGCAGCCACTATGCCATTTTTCGTCATTCTGCTGAGAACCGCACGTGGTACTCGCTAAACATATCTAAGGTATTATGTGCACTTAGTTGATGCTGTGCCTGATAACGATGAAGAAATATGGCAGAGCCCTTTGCAATGTGCAACAACCTTTATAACCCACTCGTTGCGCAATTCGCATTTTGTGACGCCTGGTTACCGAATTCGCGTTGTGTGACAGCTGGTTGTTATTTTGCTGTTCTACCACGCTATATTGCACATGGTAATGTGGTTCCTTCCCGACATGAAGCTTGTATAGGGTCTTTTTGAAACGGAGTTTCAGGCACCGGCATAGCTCTGTGGTAGAATACTGGGGACCCACGCAGGTGGCCCAGGTTCGAACCTGGTTCCATCCTTGATATTTTTTATTTAGTCTTTTTCTCTTATTCCACGCGATAGCGGTTGCGGACACCGGCGGCGGCGGACAACTGCGGGGCCAGAAACGACCGTTGTTGTGATCCCGAACAGCTTTCGATGTAAAACACAGCTGGCTCTTCTACAATTCTCTGTATATAACTACCTCAGTCCTAAAGCCCTGAACTCCGTAATGCATGATTCTTTTAGTACTCAGGGCTCTAACGGCAAGCCCATTCTACAATCCCCAACAACAATATTTTTTATTTATATATAAAAGAAGATATGTAAGGTAGGATACGTTACAGCCGATTATCCCGTCATCATGATAGTAAAACAAAGCGTGTCGGACAGTAAGCAAACGCTCGCATCATAGTTTAAAAGCACACATTGTCGGTGCCACGTTCGTACGTTTCAATACCGTCTTGTCCTACAGTGCGGTTGTATAGCTCTTTTTCAATGTTTAATGCTGATGTCTTGGTAGGGTGTGACAAAGTCACTGGAGCTCTTTTAAAGCAGTTTTTAAACATAGCCCATCCGCGAAGCGGCGCATACAGCGCAGTGAAACTTGTTGTAATTCTAATTTGCAGTAGTAATAACATATTCAGTAAAGAAACGCATCGCGAAAAGAGAAATTTTTTATTTTTCTTTTATAGTAATTGTTTATTGTAAAACATGCTGAAGAAATAAACACATTCGTTAACCTTTGCATTTTCGTTTAATATGCACAAGGGTGCAGCTCCTGCGTCGGGCAGCTCCCAGAATTGTTTATGTGCGTATGTTGCGCTTGATGATCCACAACACCAGCCAGTAGAAAGAAATACATCACATAGGCTGCTCTTTTTTCGAGCACCTATTTGGAGTAGCATACCAACACCTATTGGTGACAAACATTTTCAGCACCCCTAAACAAGCACCCGGATGTCTGTATTTTTTATTATAAATGGTGTTAGCGTCGAGTGTGTTTGTACAACCTGTAGAAATTCATCACTGGCATGACTAAAAAATTCTGGGAAGGCATTTGCCATCTCTGGTCTCGGTAACCTTCTGACTGAATTCTTCACGAGGAAAAGGCCGAACAGTGGCTCCTGCGGTGTTTACTGAATAAGTTGTGGTGTAAAGTGAAAGCTTGAAGCACTGACCCTACGTATTAATTAATTTGTTAAGCGATTGTTCTCTATGGGGAAAAAATGGTCGCTCATAAAGGACACTGCGGCTGATGTTAGTGGCCTTTCAAACACGTTTAAAATATTATTCGCCGAGTTCTTTTTTTTTGTGCCTTTATTACTTGACAAAACAAAATGCTGCTTTATGCTAAGTACTGAATTCTGCTGAGCAAGATGTCACATATAAAACAAGTTTCACAGCATTATTCTTAGCGCCGGGGTCAGCCGAAATGGTCGGCGTCAAGTGGAAGCAGCATGGCGGTCAGCATTGTGGTACACTGATTTTCACATTTATCCAGGAAGCCGAAAGTTTGAGTTGAGACACTTTTTTCGTAGCACTAGTGATGCTGAGAAAGTGAGTATATGTCAGGTATAATTTATTGTTTGATTTAAACAACGAAATAGATCATTACGCCTTCGCATTAACAAAATGACATATTAACAAAAAGTGCTAGATGTTCCGGCGATCTTGAGGCACAACGAAGAAATTTGGGAATGACTTAAATCCTTGCAGGGAATCAGCATTGCTACATAGGCTGTCACCATGCTTCAGTTTGCGATGCAACGTAGCGTAGTGTGCACCTCGCAAGTGTACTTGCATTAGTTGCCAAGAAAACCCATAAGACACTTAGGATCATCTTCCTCAGGAGACCAATAAAGTTATTTTTCTCTGTTTCTCACACGTTAACATATGTCATATAGTGTGGTAGGAGAGTTAGACAACGACCGGGCATCATACAATGCGAATTGCATAACTAGTGAGTCGTTAAGCGCTTCCAACCCATTACAAAGGGTTCAGCCATAATTCTTCATATGCCTTCAGCCGCCGCATCAACAAAGTGCAAATAATGCTTTTCAGATATGTAGCGGACACCTTGCTTCTCCAGAGAATGACAAATAATTGCTTAATGGGTGCTTCCCAACTTCACAAAAATTAAGATTTATGGCGTAGTGCAAGCGTTTATGCAAGTGCACTTCTATTAGTAGCTCCAAGGTACTTTACCTCGGGCTCTACAAATGCCGTTCTTCTGGCTTTCGCTGTGACTGTGCTACGCTTTCCGCGCAGGCCTGGCTTTTTTTCATCCTACGCCAGTCTTTGGAAACCAGCGCGTTGAAAAGTTGCGTTGGTAAATTTACTCGATACGATATGATTTCATATACAATTCCACATCGCTGATTGCATATCTCACGTCAAATTGTTGATTGTGCTGTGTATCATGTGTTTCGGCATATAGGCGGGCTCAAATGTTGTGGAACATTTCAGAACATTTGTGTATATTTTCACCTGTGTGAAACAAATGTTGCCTTTAGTCTATGTTGAAATGAACACGGCAATAAAATTGCTCTTAGTCTTGCCAAAGGAGAGAAGGAGCCATTGAAGGGAGGCAAGTAGCACATGCAGACTTAAATAAAATTTTTAGGCTACAATAAGAAAGCTGTGTGATTATTGTGGAAAAGGAGCAGTTTCGGGAGGTGCCCTAGAAATCCAATATCCTAGAGCACAGAACACTAACGACAACATAACGGCATTATCTTTTTTAAAATGATATTCCACAATTCTAAAATATGATCGCAACGAAAGCACGAAATTGGACATTTGCACCACTGATGACGGCACTGTGAGTCACACTCCGGCGGTGTCTACTGGGCCAATTTTCGTGTGTCTTGTGCCTTCCTATCACTGGTATGGACAAATTTCCTTGAGATCACTCGCACTCCGAGTATGTATTCATGTATGAAGCAGCTTTTGAACTAAAACATTTTGTTCAATGTTGTTTCTTCTAATCACACCTTCAGGACTTTGACAAGAGCTTAGATCGGTATGTTCCATGCAATGATATCAAACGTGGCGATGCGTGGAGATGATTTTGCGACTTAGTAGAAACATTCATTTGTTCAGGTCATGTAAAAAACCTTTTTCGTGCTAACGCAAGTGTCACCCCATGCTAGCAAAATATTGTACGCATATTTAGAAAAAAAAAGGGGCTTGGTGCTTATTCGATTAAATTATTGCACAATACTCCTCATTTTATTCGAACACCAGTTTAACATTCACACGTAAATGCAGTCACAGAGTGCTCAATATGGAAAACTTGCGCCTAAAAAATATAATTGTATGAATGCTTAGGGCATATTTTTTTTTAAACGTTATTACACGAAGCTCTGTCAAATTGGGTGCTCGCAACATATATTCTCGAGTTTCCTTCAAAATAAATCGCATAAGTCGGTTTCAACTTCAATTTTTCGTTTATTTAGGTTATTACAAATTTGATCACGCTGTCTTCTTCACTTTCTACCGAACGTAAAATTTAGTAACGGTGTGTTGTTCAGTACAGAAAATAAAATGTGAGTTTGCGGCCATGGTTGCTCCGGTCATGCGATCTAGGTTACTGTGCTGCGCCGAACGCTTCTGACCACTGCCAGATTCTCCGCATACCTTGCTAATAATGTTCTTAACAAGTGTTGGAGGATACTAGGTTTCATCCACATTGAACATTCGGAGTATAGTCCCACATTGCCTTCAGCATACTGAACGACGCAAGCGGCACTCCATGCCCTCCCGTTAGCTAAGAGTATGTGGGCCAAGATGGAGCAGTCAGAAGCAATTCGCAAAGCACAGCAACAACGTGCTCATGCCGGTGACAATCCAGTTGAGGTACGTGCCGCCCTTCCTCATTGGAATTGTACATAGAAAGAGCCTATGGATACCTGTGAACAAAATATGGCGTCACTTTTTAATTCATGTTTTATTGTGTGTTTAGCGCATAAGCTATCTATATTTGGAAATTATAAGAAAAAGCAAAGTTTCAATTTTCGATGATGACTTCAGGCGCTGATCAAACGAATGCTGATGGCAGCAAGGATTCCATGACAGGTTAATGTATGATGTCAATTGTCTAGGTTCTTGAGAAACACATCAAACTTAATTAGCTGCTTGCCTAATGCTTCGCGCAGCGTGATACCCTAAATGTATGTGGCCAACGGAGCAAAGCATCGAACACACACGCAATGCGCCGAAAACACAGTACTACTGTACAGACACGGTTGCTGAAGAGCGAGTGTTGCAGTTGACCTTTAGAAAGGGCCGGCAATGTATTATGGGCGCTCCTAGCCACGCACCACTATTGATCAGAAGCACGTGTACATACTAGCACGTACATGTACGCACGTGTACATATTAATAGATAGTGTAAACAGGCTTTTGATGTAGCGAGACAGCACGTGCATCGCAACAGCCGAGTCCCTCTGGAGACGTCACACTCAAAAGGCCGTCACTAAGAAATCCCGATGGTAATAGAGCGCCAGCGCGGAGGCTAAAGAAGAAAACGGTCGAAAGCATTTATTAATGTAAGCTTCTCTCGCTCACTGTTTTGCGCCCTCCAAAAAGGTGAACGTACAAGAAGCGCTCAGCTGGCATTTTAAATAACGCCAATGTTCATATTCCAACACATAAAAGAAGCGTAGAGCGTGGCAATCATTAAAAAGATCCCTGGAAATTTGTGCAGCTTCAACCATGAATCTCGCTTCTTCTGTACCATTGCTTTGGATTTTGGGTTACGCTGCATCGACGTCTGCATTTAAAAGAGGCGCACCTCGTAAGCACCCATCGTGGTTTAACATTTCGCAGGATATAATGCTTGAAAAAAGTAGGAGCATGGAATTGTAGTGCGTCGCTATTAGGTGTAGGTGATTGTCCGTACGGAAAAGGAGATTGTCTGTATCTGTATTTATCGGTCACAAACAATGTTGTTTCTCATAACCTACTCTACACCATAGAAATATTTTAAAAATATATATTTCGAGGCACTTGTTTATAATGCAAATTCCTGATATAGCATCTGTTCGCTCAAGTTCTATTTATGAATTCTAATTTCATATACATTCTGAAAAATTGTTGCACAGCAAGGCTTTCATTAAGGGATAACTGAATGTACATACACGCCACAAGGTTTATGTCCAAGTAAGGCGACTACTTTTTTTGTGTGTTGCAGTGCTTCGTGTATTTCCGTTTTAAACATATATACTGTGTGATCGCCTTCCTCACAAGCGTACTCGAAGAACTTCAGTTTGTCGAGAGTGCCACGCGAACGAATATTTATTTGCACGAGTCCAGTGGATATTACTCAGGCATAAGGAATATGTTACGCAAACATATATGTAGCGGTAGGAAATGTGTACATCCTTGGCAGGGAGTCAAGAGAAAGGGAGAAAGTGGCTTGCATTAACTGAGTTTCCCGGTGAAATATAGCTTGTAATGAAAACGGAAAATTTCTATAATGTGCTTGTTTATGCAATTTCATAAAGATTTTAGGAAACACTTCTCGGTCCGTATAGAGTTACCTTAAACTGACCGATTTTCATTGGCCATCCCACTGGCTCACTCAAAATAAGATGTATTGGCACTCATTCGCCACAAGTGGCCCATGTGCTATCAAACCGCCTAAGTCTTCATCGTCATCAAACAGCGCACATATCAGTCAACTATCATCTAATCAATGCCTTTGCATTTACTGATACAGTATTAAAAATACAAACATGTACTAAAGAAAAAAAATACGACCAGGGCTGCTATGCAGGATGGCCCGAGTTTGGTGAAACTCGGGATCTTCCCGAGCTCTGGCGACACCCCCTTTTGAACGAGCTAATAGTACGAGAAGGTGAAATCAATCCCTCAGCGCGCGCTCCGTTCCATTGGTTACGATGGAACACGGCGTCACGTCAAGGGCGGTCGAGAAGGTTGGGTGGTGTCGTCAAACTTCTTTCATTTGTTTGTCGTTCCACTGAGTGCAGAAGTGCACCCATGCAAGAAAAGTGGCAGAAATCTCTACTAACTATTTTTTTGTGTGTGCGCGGGCCGTTTGAATTCATTTTCAAGCGTTTAATGTATGCACTAAGTATCCTTTAGGATAATGAGCACCGTGTCCTCTGAGATAAGTTCCGACCGAGCGCCCTATAACACGGTGGCTAGAGCTAATCGCCGGGGCCACGTGTATATCCACCATGGTCGGTCTGTACATTCTAGCGCGTTGCTCCGCCGGCGGGCGCCCTCGTCGTTCTCTTCTTCATCGTTTGCTCGCTCCCAGAGCACGAGTGCCCGGCTGATTAGCTAATTGGCTGGGCGGTATACCTAGCTAATGCCATCTTCGACAAATCGCACCGGTGCGCACCGGGGCACCCGGGCGCTACGACGATTGGACGAAAGGGCGCACCAGGGCGCCCCGGTGCGCACCAGTGCGATTTGTCGAAGATGCCATGAGTCAGGGCGTGCTATGACCAAGCTGATTAGGCCAAATCATGCGAAGGCCGAGCTAACTACGCCACGTCTTACTAAGACCATGCTAATGAAGTCGTGTAAAGCTAGGAACAAGGTAATTAAGATGATGCTAACTAACACGACGCTAATTAGGAGCATGTAATTAAAACCACGATAATCAAGACCTTACTCACCGAGATCGCGTTAATTAGGGTCGTGCTAATTAGGATTATGCTAATTACATCTGTACTATTCTGGATCTTGCGAATTAAACCTGAGTAATGCCATGGTAATTAAGACACTATAAATTAATGCTAACTAACACGACGCTAATTAGGAGTGTGTTAATTAGGATCGCGCTCATTAGAATTATGCTCATTACCTCTGTACCATTCAGGACCTTGCGAAATAAACCTGAGTCATTAATGCCGCTGTAATTAAAACATCGTCAATTAGTGCTAATTAACACGACGCTAATTAGGAGCGTGTACCTAAAACCAAGATAATGAAGACCTTACTCACTGATGTCGTGTTAATTAGGATCGTGCTAATTAGCATTATGCTAATTACCTCCGCTCTATTTAGGACCTTGCGAATTAAACCTGGGTAATTAACGTCGTGGTAATTAAAACATTACCAGTTAAGAAAAGACATTCAATATCATGTTAGTTGAGACCTTCCTAATCAATAGCACCAATATTGAAATCGAACTGACACGGTCATTACTCCGAAGCAGACCAAGCATTCTGAGTAGATAAACCACGTAAAAAGCCGGAAGAAGCGAGGTGATCACAAGCTCCTCCGATGGCTCCAGCCTTCGCACAAGTAGTGCAAGCTGACGAAATTATTTTTAATATGCAAAGAAGCTGCTGAGTAGTGTCCGCCGCATGAAACACTTGACAAGCACACCGCCACTATGACAGTTAGGAGTGGAACTGGGGCCTTTTCAGAATCAACGAGCTTGCGGCCGAGTTCGCGCGTCAATCAATTTGATTGACAGACCGCGGCGAAGAGCGGGTCCGCCCACCACGTTTCCTCTTGCCGAGGAACAGTGCTCACGACGCAAAGCCAGCGAGCGGCACGATTCATCTATGAGCCAAATCGCACAGACTATGCACACACGCACGAAGAACTAAAGGTTATATCATCACGTGGCTACGATGTCTCGCATTCACTTTCACCGCTCTCACGACGTACCACTCACAGCTATGAAGCAAGCGCCCCTGGTGGGATTTTTGGCGAAAACTGCTTACTTGTTTACTATTTACTTGTTTGTGGAGGCATTGTTTCTACCGATTCGCTACTACAGAAAAATTTTCAGACGTGTAATGTAAGTATAGCAGTAACCTGTCTGTTTATTTATCTGTAATATTCCAGAGAAGCGAAACGAGCTGCACCAGAGTGCTGCGTGTGCGCCCTTGATGCCTTCGAGAGTGGAAATTTCCGTGCTGCGGGTGGAACGAAAAGAATTTTCCGAAAGAGGACAAACGCCCACGAACACGCCCGTGGGAGGCGCGATGATCAGTTGGCAAAAAGATAGCGCGACAATCACGCTGACGTCGCTGCACTGTCAAAACGTTGACTGAATGGCGGCGCTGACGCGTTCGCACGCGGTGTTCCTTTGAAAACCGCCGCAATTACCGCGCATGCGTATGTGACGCCATGCTCGCTCTTGTAGCCGTTTTTATCAAGGCTGCTAACGAGTGCTCCGCACTGTCTTCCTGTCATGACCACCGTAAGGCGAGCTGGGAGCAAACTCGTGTGCCCGAGAAGCTCGGGCCATACTGCATAGCACCCCAGGCAGCCACTACGTAACGAAGCATTCTATAAGTATTACCCATGGGTATTTTATTCAGAAATTATGTTGTTAAGAATTATCTTGCAACATTAGAAGTCTACACATTATCCTTACAGGGACACCTATCCCCGTTCATGGGCTCCTCAAGATTGCCGCTCAAAATGTTTATGTTCAATTTCTGGCAAAAGCCATTGCGTGTAGGAGTCTGTCGTCAAGATTTTATTATAAATTCCCATTGGCGCTGCTCATTTACAGGGGAAATTATTCATCATCACCATCTACTTTCATCTTTTGGTTTATTTCTATATGCTTCAGAACAATGCTGAAATGTCACATGAGCCCTTAGCAACACTACCATTTCTACAACTGTGCTAGTTATAAATGGCATCGCATATGCTCTCTTCAGTGGCTTGTACATCCGCCCACCAAAGCTTACGGAGTGTGGGCTCCACTGAAAATGCCAATTGCTGCTCTGTTAGTGCACGGCACTTCTAACCTAGTGGGTAGCTGTATAGGTCGCAGGCACTACTACAGGCTGGGACATTTGCTTGGAGGCTATGTTCTCAGACAAAGCGGGAATATAACTTCCTCGGAAATGTCGCTCTCCGCAAACTTTTGGAGGCGAGGGCACGATGTCTGTGCTGCTTTCACAATGAATTAAAAAAAACAAAGATAAAGGAGAATCACTGAAGCATATAATGATTTCCGCCCGTGCGTGTCCCCGCTTTTCTTTGTGGTACAATTAAAGCGGCAGCAGCAAAAAAAAGTTTCCCTCGGCGTTAATGCCGACTTCAGTGTACATTTATGGTTCCGCATGATGTCCCCGTGCATCAGTAGTAGCAATAAAAAACATCTATTTGCAGATTGTCTTAGAGCACCGGGTTCGGCCCGGCATTTACCGTTGCCACGGCCAAGGCCTACTCCTACAGGCCTACAGATCAGCGCGGAGAACAACGCCGGCGTACTGCTCTATTTTAGGTTGTCTCTTAACAATGCGGAAGTTCGGTAGTATCTCCGAATGCAGTTCGCAATGGCTGCGAGAAAAGTATGCGGAACGTAGATTTTTCGGCGCCTCTTTCTTCATGCGCTAGGTTGATTCCTAGTGAGTGGCAAGCGACAAGTTCGGCGCACTTGGTATAGCGAATGGTGGCGCAAGTGAAAACGTGGATCCACCCTGCTGTGTATGTGTGTGAAGGGGGAGGGATGGAAGCATGTCTGATGAGGGTTTATGTACTCCGCTCAGTAAGAGTTGTAGAGGCTGAGTGGCCCGCCGGCGCGCGCTCTGCTGCAAGACATCTGCAGTGAGGGCCAAAAAGAGTGAGGCGTAATGTCCTGTAGCTTCGTGGATGCGTCTCTCTACGCTTCGACGTAGCGTTATAAAACTTCGGCGGCGCGCAATAAGTCACGCAAGGCTGGGTCACAACAGAGCTGGGGGCAGCTAGCTGCTGCTGGTTTGACTAGGCTTTCACCCTGTCACCACTCTTTTTCTCAGCCCTTGCTATACGATATTATACATGACTGTGCTTGCTCCCTTTTTTTTTGTCTTCTTTTGGTGTCTTTTTCTTTCTCTGGCTTTCTATGTCTTTTTCTCGCTATCTCAAGTCGTTCCCTCGCCTTATATCTTTTTCTCTCCTTCTTCCCTTTCTTTTTATCCATTTCTTTTTCTTTCTCTCTCTCTGCACTCGCTCTCCCCCCCCTCCACTCCCTTCTCCTCACCCTAACTTCAATTTCTCACCACATTCCTACACTATTATATACTATATCAGGCTATGCTATGCCGTACTAGCGTGCCTGGACAGCCGGGTGGTTACCACACCCACTTTCGGATTGCAGGTATGCGGGTAACGAATCTTGCCTCGCCAAGAAAGTTTCCGCGAAGAATTGCTCTGTTTCTTTTTCATTCTCTCTCTCTATCTACCTGTGCTCGTTCTTCCGCTCATCAGTTTTTGCATCCCACGCCGGACAAATCGGTGCACGTGTTCTGGGAGCAAAGCGGAAGAGGAAGAAGAGGACGAATATGAAGAAGAGAGAGCACGTGCCGGTTGATTATGATGCTAATTTTCTATCTACGAGACACGTCAAACCTCGAGCATAACGGTTCTAGTGTAAAATGTACGAAACGCCCAGTAGTTTTCTAAGCATGCTTAAGCAATGCTTCCTTGACTAGATGCCCGCCGCGTGCGCCGATAACCCGATTCCGTACTCTCTCCCTCTTTTTTTTCTCCGCGGTCAGGCAACGAGCGCCGCCTATGGCGCACGCCTGCAACGGATGTCATGTGCTGCTGCCTTCGAGATTGCCATCACGCCTGTTACAATCTCGGAGGTGCCAGGCGCGGCGGAACTGTCGCGGAGCAGATTGGAGCAGATGCTGCGGTAAGCGCATTTCCGCTGCCGCCGGAAGTCGGTCAGGCAACGAGTGCTGCCTCATGGTGTTGTGGGGAACTGAGGGAACCGCCGCCGCAAAGAGAAAGCGAGCGACGCGGCTAGCATCTAGTCAAGGAGGCATTGGCTTAAGCTTTCGGGCGCCGGGCAAGGAGGCGTGACGCTCCCGCGCGGCTATATGGACGATGACTTACATGGCATGATGTATTTTGCGCTATGTTCGTCGCCACTGCTGGTGTGCGCAGCGCCGGGGAATTGTGTAAGAGGTACTATCACGTGTTTTGTGACGTCACGTCTACAAATGCGTTGTTTAATTCGAGGTGCATGCACATCTTTTAACACCCATCAGCCGCGACGCAACGCCATCACAACCGCTTCCACGTCACTGCTGCTGTCATTAACTTCTGTGATCTTTACACTATCCGCCCCGGTTGACTAGTGGTAATGGTGCTCAATTACTGATCGGAAGGTCGCGGAATCAATCACAATGAATGTGAAATAAACTTTGCTAAAACTGCCGCTTGGGCGAATTGGTTCTTGTTTAAGAGGCGCGTGTACATCGAATTAGGTCCACGTTGAAGAGCCCGCCATGTGGTCGTAATTTCCAGAACCTTCCACTGCAGCGTCCCTAATAACTATATCGTGGTTTTGGAGCGCAAAGCCCAACAATTAACATTTTTGCAGTATCGTAAAGATAGCATGTGTGATGACCTAAACTTCTAATTTCGAGTTAGCCCTAACCCTTCTTTTTTAAAAGACCGCATTCCATCGAACATTTTCAAGTAGGCCTATCCCCGAAATTTCTACATGACACTTCGATACAGGCTTCCCTATGCACCAGCTAACTTTTACACGTCTTAGAATCAAATATCACGATCCTATTTTATTCTGATTTTATCTAATGTTCTACTGATATTGTAGCACGCGAATGGCGCAGTGCAATCTTCAGCGTGCGCAAGCAGCAGCGATGATTATGCATTCTGCCCTGACTCATCTATAGCTAAGCGAAGAGTATACTTTCGACGGCCGGCGACTGAGCTTGACGTTTTCATTGAATTGCGTGTTATTTGAGCTTAAGTATAAAAATGCCCCAAAATGTGTTAAATATATTTGTCGTCTTGGTTGCCGAAGACTTCGCCATCAAAGTAACCTGATAATATTGAAGCAGTAGAGATAGACACAATTTTTTGCCGAAGTTTAATAAAGCTAATATGGAAGCGTGTAACTCCAAAACAAATTGGCCACTTTGTATTGTACAGATCGGTATCAAAATAAAGCAGATGATCTTTTGTGCCATGAACGTTAATAACATACTAATATATATTCGAACATTACAAGAAGTAGATGTAATGAATAAATCAGTCCTTGTCATTCACGCAATTTAGAGAAATTAGATACTTTCATTTCTATATGACGCAGAGGCAACATGTTGCACTTGATTGAAGAATTGATGCCGTATAATGCACCTTTTTTCGAAAAATTATTTCCTGTACAGAAAAAATTGGCGATGGTGTACGACTGAACGCTTACGTTCTTTACGACTCAAAGTACCGCAATATAGCCAATGGAAGAACACGACGGAGAAATAGAAGGGAGTTGCAGAGGACAACGCCTGTACTGGACTATTTTCATGCTTTATTTAAAGAGGTAACGTATATCAAATTAATTTCCCACACATTCAAATATTTCTGCATGACTTTTCTCATCACGAAAGCAGTACGCATTACGTAAATGTATTTCAGTTGAGGCTTCAACTGGTGATGCTACGAAATGTAAGCAATGCCACTTAATTACTTGTAGACCGGCAACGTGTATATTTGCTCAGGAATTCTCAGCATTTAAATGTTTCATGGCATTACTGACGGCAAAATTTATTGGAAAAGCTTATCAAAAACTGTAAAAAACACGTTTTCACTCAAGAGCCTCGGTGAACTACCTAAGAAAAATTTCCAAAAATGCTTGAAAATTACGTATATTTTTGTGTACTTTTGTATTATTAGTTCATTGTACTTTGTGCAGCAAATAAAAATAAATCCTGTTTTTACTACAAAACGTATTGTGTTGCGTGAAAATAGGTAAGCTGCTATTTTACTGGCATACAATAAAATGAAAACAGAATGCATAGAGTAGTAAAAAGGCGACTGTGATAAGCAAAAATTGAGAGGTAGAGAAAAAAGGCTATCGATAGGAAAACCAGCAGGCAAGTTACAAGCAAGCACACTATTCAGCGTAATTCCAAAAATTAACTTCCCTGTTTCTCGCCAATGGAAGCTGATATATTAGTTCTTACAAGCGAATGCGAGTACTTGGCTCCTCTATAACTAACCTATGTGTTAAAACTCACGCCAAAATAGGATTTATTAGCTTTATTATTAGATATATTAGATTTATTAGGTATTTCATTTAGCTGTGACCACACTGCGGCAGGCATGAACATTGATCCAACAAGCATTTCCTGTGATTCCAATATTTCATTCAAAAAAGGGTATTATCTTTTCGATTCAGAACAGTACGTTGAAAACATTCTGCGGTATGATGTTTCACTTCGTCATGACCAGTCCACTCAACGTGTCGTATTCTCGGGATACGAATCTAGCGCCTGTTGCCGCATATAAAATCTTAGCCTGAGAATGTTTGTGTTCACAATCCCTGGAAATCATGTTTTTGTCGAGCAGTGAACGTCAATTTACATTCAGCGAGCTTTTGGTTAGATAGCTAAATAACATTCTATGTTTTTTTTTGTTTCATAATCTCTTGGCTCATATGGTTGCGTCTAGCAAACAATGGGCCCGTCTATCCGCGCCTGTTTTTTTTGAAAACATAAGTTAGTGTTTTACTTTAGACATTCAGCAGTTTTGATGTCAACACATGATTCACATAGGTGTCGCGGGCCATACTCTCCTCCTGTCGCAGTATTTGACGGCTCTTCATTCTTAGGTCGTTCCTGCTGCCCTGAATTAGAAACTTCGAGCCGTTCATGATAAGTCTTACAAACCTGCATGCATCAAGCGTGACATTGACGGCACCGAGCACAAGACTGCCATTTTGACCGGCAGGCTGTCGCAATCGGTAAGCAGCCTGTCCAGGGGTCACAGCATTCATCGTGGTGTGCTATACACATGCAGTATAAGGAGACCCGTGCTTCCCTCGCATGATACAATTCGCACGGACATATAATCCTTATCCATGTTGACATAAATGTTGCTACACAATTTGTTAGGGAAAACCAAATGAATCGAACAAACAATGGGCAGCGTTCGATTCATTTGCTTGTGTCTAACATATAAACGAGTCCCCCGGAAAACATTTCCTTCTTTCGTTGTACATATTCGTGTGATGGTACAGTAGGGTCAGACATAGAAAAGCATATTGTTGGGTAACAAAGAACATATCACATTATACCACTCGAAAGCGGGATATTTGAAAGATTGCCAAATATAATAAAGGCACAAATAAATTCATTGGGCCGTTCAGATCACCACGCGTGACGTCATTAGTACGCAGTCAACCTTCCGGGCGCCGGCCTAGCGAAGGAGAGACCGATTCAGAAGGCTCGACCGCACCGCAAGGGGCCAGCATCTTCACCCAGCACAGGAGGAGGCCGGTTCAAGTACATGCATAGACCGAACTAATCTTCCAGATCGTTCTGGAAAGGCTTACACAACAGGGCAGCTTAGCTTGTTGGGTATCTTAAACCCACGCCTGCCAGCTCAGGCTAGTGGCATGCTAACCTTCGTGCTTGAGTTAGGTGCTCAACACCGTCTTGTTCTGTCTACTCGCCACCACAGACACGCGCACCCGGCATTTCATCTCAAACAGCATAATCTCCTGCCCCCTCTTTTCAAATATTCGGAAATCGAGGAGAACAGCCACAATGAAGCAATGTGTGGTAACCATTTGCTTACACGAGGCGAAGCGCATGAACTCCAGGGCAAACACCGCATATTTAACACAGAATTCATTTTACACTAATATTCATGCGATCAGTTCGAGTGAAGCTACTCTGCTAATCAGGGGCGTAGCCAGAAATTTTTTTCGGGGGGGGGGGGGTTCAACCATACTTTATGTATGTTCGTGCGTGCGTTTGTATGTGTGTATATATTACGCAAGCAAAATTGAAAAATTTCGCGGGGGGGTTTGAACCCCCCCCACCCCCCCCCCCCCCCCTTTGGCTACGCCCCTGCTGCTAATGTTGTCCAAATCGGCGTTATCATTGCCACAAATGTATTCAACGCCAAAGTCGTAATCTACAAGTAGCAAACTAAATCGTACTAGACGGCTATTAGGATAGTTTGTAAAATTGAAATATTGGAGTGCCTAGTAGTCATATCCCAGAACAAACGGGTGGCCGTAAATGCATGTGTAAAAATTTTGTACAACCCACATTGTATGAAGAGGTACTTTTTCAAATGTCGAATGGGCAGTTGCCAGCGCAAGGGAAGTCCAGCTAGAACAGAGCACGAGAGGCAACCATCCTCCGTGTTCTTCCAAAATACGCTCCGAGACTTTGCGAAGCGGTGTCGAGTATGTGTAAGACAAATAGTTTGGCCAAGCCCGGACCCTTTAGTAGACGGTGGTGTGTCAAGCATCTCATCGAGAGGTGTTTACAAATTCAGCAGGGTTGCGCAAACCTTCATTTTATTATTCTTGTGTTGATGGGCAAGTTCAGCATAGCTTGGAACCGTCCTAATATTCCCTGAATTCAGGAAAAAACACGGCTACGTAAACAGTTATTCACAATATCTATGCTCTCTTGCTTGTGTAATTACCATGAGCCCACTTATACGCGGTTGCCTTATATGACTGGCAACCTGAATGGACACGTAGTGTCTCTCAGGCAAGAATCTGTCGCACACAAACACGGTCGTTGGTAATGTGTCGAACAAGCTTTGATTTGGAGACGAGGAGGGATGGTTCAGCTGAGACACAGAGCAAATGAGAGTTGATGTCCTGTTGAAGTGCGGACCAGACTACGGACTGGCGCTTTGATGTAGAGTGGCTCCCATCTGAGATACGCGCAGCTATCTGGAGATGAGATCGCAGAAACTAGTCATGGTAAAAAAGGTGTCGAAGAGGTCAAATGCAAATCTGAAGGACAGCCTCTAGAGAGGAGAACTATCCGTGATTGGGACGAAGAAGAGTGCCTGTTACTCTGCCAGAAATGATGTTTAGAATGGGCAATGCGCTGATAAAGGTGCGAAAATTAACTATATATGCACTGGACAGAGCTGTCACGAAAATGTAGACCATAACTCAAACAAATATACGACTTCTGAGTGCCGTATGCTTGTAGGCAGTATTATGAAGCAGGTGCAGCGCAATGTAAGTTGTGGGGTGCAAGATCGCCGATTCTATGCGATTTCGTTGAAAGAGAAAAACAATAAAACATGTCAGTTTTCTACTGTCCGTCTGTATTAAATGTTACCTGTATTAACGTTGAGTTTTTATTTGATGTTCATTTCTGTTGCTACAAAGAAATATCGGCTGTGAGGCGCATAGCCGTTATTGTGCTTACAAACTTTGGTTCAGAGTACAAAGCGGTTTCAAGACATCTGCCGAATTCGCTCTTTTGTCTTTTATTTAGACGGGTTTTACGGGTACATATATCAGCCCTGAACACTCCACTGCCACAAAATACCAGATAAACAAATAGTAAATGTGCTTTCTTGTGCTCACGCAGGTTCAGACATATCTTCACAATAATTCCATAATGGTAAATGTTACGCTACAAAACGTCACGGAGGTGAGTTGTTTTGACGCGTCAAGCCGAACGGATTAATCCTGAAAGGCCCCGTTGTAGGTTAGCTTACTCCTCTGTTTCGCAACATTCTTATAAATCCAAAAGTCTCATTCAAACTCCATGCCATTCTTTGTGCTTGCATATTTTGAAAGAAGACTGTTTTCAATGCTAAACTTTCCACTGGTTTTGACGAGCACCGAAAAATGGTGTTTTACCAAAAAAACACATACTTGTTGTACGGCGACAATCTAACAAAAATGACGCTTTCGCTTAGTGCCTTTTTACAATTCTTTTTTAGAATGAGTGAGGAATGAGACAACTACCAGGTGCGATGTTTGCATATAATGCATATTCGTGCTAGTAGATATTTCCCCCAAATCATTTTTTTTAGAAATCATTGTCTGTTGCGCCCACGTAAGATATTAAGTTCACTTCATGCTTACGCGCTCGGCAACACTGTCTCGGGAAATTAAAAATTGATTTCATCATCATCAAGCGTTGTAGTAAGTGATGACTACTGTGAGGTGCGAGAATCGCTTTAAAGTTCAGACAGGGATAGGCGCGCTAATTAGGAACCTAATTAAAATATCCCTCAATATTTTGCTCACAAAGAAAATATTCAGGTTAAGAATCACGAATGAAGTGACAAAAAGTCGGTGAGCGTAGGTGGGCCGAAATTTAACAAGTGGTCTTCAGGAGTGCACCTAAATGGTTGGTATGCAATTAGCACGGGAACAAACAGATCTAAAGACGAGCCACCGATGACTGACGGTGATGTCTATCGTTCTATCAGCGTCCCGTCTGCAGCGCTTTCTTCCCGTTTTAAAGTAGTCTTTTTTTCACTCAGCAAAAACTGCTTTCATTAGTTTTCCTAGCACTTCTTAACCATCAAAGAAATGGGGTACGATGAAAACAAGCTTGTGTAAACGCAACGGTAGCAAATCTCGGTGTCGAAAAAGAGCACATAAATAGCTAAACTTGGAAAAAAAGAAGACGAAGACAGCAAACGGGCCGGAACAGGATAAATATATCTTTCACACTGTACCAGGAGAAGATAACAGAGCGGGGAGCTCGTCATAGATAGAGTAAATGTCAAAAGGAATGAATTTCTTGATAAAAAGGTACAAGCAACCTAGTACATTGGTTTCCTATGGAGACAGGCACCACGCATATCAAGGGTCAGAATTTAATACAAGGGAGTGGTCGGAGGGCGAGGCTTCAGCAAGCAAAAATTATATGACATGCTTACATGAACGGTAATGTAAAATGATGTAAAGTGAATGTGGCAGTGAAGTAGTATAATTGAGAGTTTTTAGTTTGTAAGAGGAAAAATGGGGACAAAAGGTGAAATTCGTAATAAATTCAGGAGTCTACCAAACTAAGCGGACAGAAAAATAAGAAAACATAAATTAAGAAAGAGATATTTAAGTAAATGTTTTCAGGGTTGCAACTCACATTGGTGTCATTACTTTTGCTATCGAATGCGTGAAATTATTATAAACGTTTACATATGTTAGCTAGCGTGTATTCGCCTTATGGGTCATTACAGCTACCTATTTTTTGGCTTTGAGGAAATCGAAGCTTAACCGTCGCACATTAAACAGTCGAGTGTGTAAACTGCCATCCTGAAACAAAGCAGGTGGAAGTAGATTTCACTAGTGCGTAATGAATTGCGGTGCTTGTACGTTTCATACAATTTTTAGGGAAAAGTGATATAAGGAGGCCGAGAGAAAGCTGTTATTGGTTGTACAGTGGGGATTTACTTTTGAATGCCTTAACTTGCGTTTAGAGAGAGAGAGAGGTTTATTTATAGAAAGGCAGAGAGGTCGGCCTGTGCGATAGTATGCTCTAGCCTGCTACTCTACACCGGGCGTGGGGAAAGGGGAGAAAAAAGAGTGATGGATGACGATGGTAAGTAAGGGAGATGAGTATGTACAGTCCCGTAAAGGTGGCGCTTTGCTATAGCCGCGCATTCAGTCCAGTGGCTTGTAAGAAAGCTGTGATCGCTCTTATGACCACAGTTGTACTGTTGGTGTCAGGCCAAGGGCCCAACACAACCTCATCAGGTAATGACCTAATATGCACTCCTTCAGTAGAGGAAATCAGTTTCTGTCGTTCGGTGCGTATGCTGGGCAGGTACAAAATATGTGCTCAAGTGTTTCTGGCACTTGACAGTGATCACATTGGGGACCGGCGTCACTGCATCCGGTAATATGTGCATAAAGTTTTGTGAAGCCCACACCAAGACGAATTCGGTGAATCATACTTGTGTTGTGTCGTTTTAATTTACGAGACATGCATAACCTCATTACATTTTAATGGCGGTCATATGAGACAATTGGTACTATTAATGCGCTCATTGCTTGATAATATTCTGATGCAGCTTGTTTCCTGTAGAGTGTCACCGTACCCCTTCCCATATTCAAGCCGAACAAGGAGGTTTAACTACGTACACAGCGGTCCACTGTTAAAGAGAACATTGGAGTGTGTGGCGGCAGCTCGGCGCCACCGCCGGCCAGCGGCTGCAACGAGTTTCGCGCACTCGCAGTGAACCCCGTGCCCGGTGATCCTTCGTCGCGTGAACGGTTCGCTGCGCGACAATTCGAAGCGAAGGAACAGATGTCAGCGGACGACGAAAGTGCACCACTCAAAGCGAGCACTGCGCCTGCGCGAAACTCGTTGCAGCCCCTGACCAGCGGTGGCGCCGAGCTGCCGCCACACGCTCTGATGTTCCCTTTAACAGTGGACCGCTGTGTACATGATCGGTTTTTCAGCTAAACGCGTGCCTAAAGAACGTTTTTGTTTGGAAAAGGCACATTTCATAAGCATCACAGAGCGGGTATTTTTTGGCCGTACAGACGTTACCGTTGCCTCGAGGAGGCTCTTGCATGGTATTAGCGTAAGACTGAGTAGAGAGGATGTCACATGCATTCGGTAATATCGTCATAAAGCAAAAGTGGCGAACTATTAGCTTTCGCCTCGTGAACAGATAATATAATGCCTCATTTATTATTTTGAAAAAATGACCAAAACATAATCTGGGCTGCTTCAATGCCAGTGCTCGCTGCATAGAGCAGGTTACATCGTCGCGATTGCAACCAACCTGCATTGGTAAACTGCATAAAAAAGTTTGAAAAATAACTGACACAGAAGCACTAGTAGCACGTGCATGTGTAACAACTAAAAGAACTGGAGCCCATCACATGAAATATTAGATGTTTATATAAATTATGTTTTGCCGTAAGATGATCTGAAGCTTGTAGAGCAGAACACATTGATATGGCAGTCATTCACCATTCAAAAGAAGACGAAATATAAGCAGTCATAAGCAATCCTTATAAGTTGATGATCTTGCTTTTCTAGATGTCCGTTAGTCTCGCGGAATTTGTAGCTATAGGCGTTTTACCTACAAGACGAAATAGATCATTTCACATTTTAGAGTTATCTCGCCGCATTGAATGATCAGCGAGTTTTAACACGAATGTGTTTTATGCCGTGACCCACCAGGACATTATAGGCGTATTCCCGTCACGGAAATGACGTCGAAAAAAATGCCCATGATTAGATCAGGCAAAGAAAAAATGTTCCATCAACGTCAGTCGAACCCACAACCTCTCGGTCCGTGACAACACATGCCGGGCACGCTATCTCCGGCACCACCGTCACTTTTTTTCTTTGTTACCTCGTTCAACAAAGCACACAAAGATCAACGTACACACACATGCATCAGTGATACACTCACTCAACAATGCCTAGAAGGTATTCATAACTAACACAACATCAAGGAAAGTGACTCAGTGTGGTGGTTCATGCTGGGCAATAAAATATTTTAATTTGAACTACACTGTCACTAGCTTTTCCCTAGAATCTTTTACGTGAACGTATGCGTTACGCACCTGCATTTTCGTTTTCCACAATCCGTGGAGACCTATGCTCATAATCAATTATATGGAGGTTCTACTAATAAGAACCTTATGCGAAAAGGGTCTAGTGGGAGCTGCTCTTTTATAGTGCGCTGGAGGATATCCCAACAACATACAGCATCCCGGCAATCTCGAAATTCATGTTCGACGTTCTCTGGTGTATTGCAAAGAAGGCAATTAGTTGTTCAAGGCACAAATATGCCTTTTTCCCGAAGCCATGTTTTCACGGGCGGAGTATTTGTATGTAATTTGAAGAAGATTTTGGCAGTTGGAGATACTGCATTTTCTTGACCCTTTTTAGTATAGCGTGCCCTAGGAATACACGATATGGCAAACGGTACATAGGAGTCGCAAAAAAACAGATCAACTAAATTCTTATAAAGCTGGAATAGCACGTTTCGAACAAGTTGGTTGTTCATACCGAGGCGAATGACTGCACACTTTTTATCTTTGTCTCTTACGCGAGTCTTATCTGTGCTTAACATTGTTTCTGCCACTGAGGATAGAAGGGTTATCGGGTACCCATCCTGTACAAGACGGCACTTCTGTTCGAAAAGCTGTTTTTTATTTAGCTTGTGCTCGCACGATTTCTTCATAGCACTGGTGAAGCACGAATGTAAGATGCTGCGCTTAACCTACGTCGAGTGGGCTGAATCGAAGTTGGTTATGCGCAGCATCATACATTCGTGCTTCACAAGTGCTATCAAGAAATCGTGCGAGCACAAGCTAAATAAAAAACAGCTTTTCGAACCAAAAGTGCCGTCTTGTATAAGATGGGTACCCGATAACCCTCCTATTCTCAGTGGCAGAAACAATGTTAAGCACAGAAGACTCCCGTAAGAGACAAAGATAAAAAGTGTGCGGTCATTCCCTACGTGCATGGCATCTCCCACAACCTCAGAAAGATAGGCAGCAGAAATGGGATATACGTTCTGTGTTCAGCTCCTGACCGTTTGTCAGGTCTTTGCAAACGAGTGAAACACATGAGTCGGACGGAATGTGGCTGCACCACTAATCGTCGCGACAAGTTCGTGTGATGTACTGAGGGAGTCGTTCCATCCATTCTCTTCTCTTGCGAACGCACTTACTTCGGCCAGACCGGCCGATGCCTTAACAAAAGATTGTTAGAACATAAATACAATGTGACAGTGCGAATTTCAGGACACCTGGGCATCCACTGCCGAGATTGTGAATGCGCGCTCCAATTCAACAACACGGGAGTATTACGCAGGTATGGCGATAAAGTGACCCGAGAAATCATGGAGGCCCAAAATATCGTGAACCTACAGGACAGCTGCGTAAGCGCCCCATCAATACTCCTTATAGATAAAGAGCTAGCCTTCCTATCAGGGGCTAGATAATCACAGTCCCACTGGCTAACTGCTTTCAGTGTCCTATCAAGCCTTGCTTCTTTTGCTGTGCCTCTCTTCGTGTTGGTTTTTTGTTGATACGTGCTATTTATTTTCGTGGCATATGAGCAATAAACTTCAGTTGTTAGTCAGCGCCTGTGTCTGTGCCTTTTCTTGCGTCTGTTCGTACTCGTCTCTACGCGCTGTTTTCGCCTCGGTTCCTTATAAAGCCTCTTTTTTTGTAACACCGCTCAGGTATTCTGAGGAAAATCTCACTCTCAACATTCTCTTAGAGAGCAATACTTCTCAAGTATCCACACACTCTGGTGGCTTTACAAACATGCCTTAAATACCTCACACTTTCCTCTCACTGTGCTCTTGGTCGGTGGGGAGGTGTCGTCCTCTGGGAGCGGCACAGCGAAGTAATACATCATGACCGTAGCCTCCGCGATTAGCTCCTGGAACGCGTTGTTGCTAGGCGTCCGTCCGATTCGGCACGTTTCCAAGAGAAGTGCCATTTTGTGAGCCTATTAACCCACCGCGAGGTGGTAACACACCGAGCGGCGGTCTCACTCACAGGATCCATCCATTCCGAAAATAGCCCTTCGACGCGCGCCTGCCTCGCCTGGCTGTAAAACCACGCTCGCCGCATCGCTCGCTCCGACAACAATCGGGGCCGAGCTGCAGGGGAGTCACCACGCGCGTTGCGTTTCCTTCCACACCGGCCGTGGTGTGTAACTTTTCAACATGCCGCGGGATGGCGACCTTAGCTCAAGTTTTGCGTCCAATCTGCGAAGCTCTCCTGGATGACACACCGCTTTCTCCGATTACACTATCATCGTTAACTACTAAAGCGATACCACTAGCTTTTGTTTAATCATTGATCATGGACGTTAGTCATCGAGATGGAGATGTACCACAAAGCGTCAACCTGGGTGCATCCACGTTGACGCTTTGTCAATATGCCACTACTTCTGTAAGGACGCGTTTTACTTTCGTGTTATACCAATTCCTATGACAGAGGAATCAACCATGCTTTTTTATTATTGATGCCTACTCGTACCTTGAACTTTGTTTTTACAGAATGACACTTTATCAGCTAAAACAGGTGGACAGTTCGATCCAAATAAAACATTAAATAATATTATATTGTATGGGCAGACTGCAGCCACATCCAATGACTGTATATTTTATTTTTTCACATGGTAGGTGGAAGTTTTTTCGTTGTTTTGAAGAAACTGGAAATGTTAAAATGGGAATGAATATTTAGATACTTATATATTGAATGGTATTGCGACTATTATTTTGGAAGTACAATATACCTAAATGGCCTCAGCTGGCTATGTTTGCCTCCTATGATTATATAGCATTAAACATAAGACAGTGAACAAGAATTCAAATTAATTTAGTCCGGTCACATATGCGCCCCAGAAACAGCTTACAAAACAAATAAGTTGCAGCACAGGGGTTTACGTTGTTATGTCACGTTTGTTAGGTCAATATAATAAAATGAAGTATAATATTAGGCCAGCAAATAGAACTGACAAAAAGGTACTATTAAACAAACGGTAAAGCTTACAGCGAAGATAAAATAGATCACGAAGCGTACATCAGTACAAACACTACGCATACTTTGCAATCATCACGGACGTTTGCATGAATGCTTCGAACATTCTTTCTGGCCGATCTCAATACAAATATGCGGTTGGGCTGCGGTCTCTTTATTTCCTATGAACAATATTCGTCAACATGTCGTCGCGATGACCTCCGCATGTTTTACATGTACACACTATTTCGCGTGCTAGCAATGTAGAGATTTATATTTTCCCATCCTTCTTGCTGAGCAAAGCGACAGAGCTTCGACCTATCGGGCGGTGTCACTGAAGGCATCGTCTGGTGCGCCATCAATTGCAACCAGTACGTGATGAAGTGCTAAACAATTTCATCGTAAAGCGCCTAAAGACGTTTGTACACGCAACTGCCGAATGTTGCTGAGAAGAAAATTGAGAATTTAAGTAATCTATCAGATTTCATTTCAACAGGAGTCAAGATGCATTCAATTCCTACAATTCCTACCCTTATAATGAAGACAAACAGTATGGTATGTATCTACCATCTTTGAATGTCATATAGAAGATTTTATTTGAAATATACCCTATACACGGTGCTTTCTGGAACATACATATCTTCTACAGTAATGCTATGACAGGCAGGCTCCTGGTGCGTCAGCACATGAACTCTACATGGAGGTGGGAATGATTTGCCGCAGCCAAATCTACATTCTAGTGGTTAGTTTTCAATACTAATAAATCATTTGTTATTATCGATGAAAGAGCGGCTCTTTAATAGGGAAAGCTTGTAGGCCATCACAATTTATGACGTCTCGATTTTAAGATATCACAAACGTATCACGTATTTTGAAATATATATAATCGAGAAAAATGACGATATCTAAACGCGCCAAGTCCTGTCACTTTTACCAGCGTATCCCCTTGTCATTGCGCGTGGTTTTGGCGCTGATCAGTTTCTTTCACGCTGTGCGCAAGAAAACCACAGTGCCTACCTTTTCTTTCTCTGCACTTCATAAAACTAGGAGGCAGCCACTGCGGCGCTTCTTGTAGACAAGGGAAATAGCTTTTTCCCCAGTTTATAATTTAAGAATAAAAACAGGTAAGCATTAAACATCGCGCGAAAAGAATGAGCGGTTTACATGCGTTTGCACATCACTTTGTTGTTGTTGTTCTTTTCTGGCCAGATTCTCCTTCGACGCGTCTTGGTCAAAATTTCTTCACTTCCTCGTGACGGGTTGTTCAAGTTTGGCGCAAGAGAGTGGCAGTGATTAATGCATGCCGAGCGCGCTCAGTTTCGATATAACCATTCAAATTTGTTTATAAATATCTCAAACTGCGTTGAATTTTGTGATTTGAAATAAAAAGGTGTGTAATCCATTTCGACGCCTAAAAATCTTACCGTTTAAACAACTGCCGTCAGGTCGATAAATTAAGAGTTAATTATCAAGTTTTTTAGATAGCCATTAGCTGTCGCCTTAAGTGAGGCAAAGAATTTCCACCTCGACGCAGAGTCCGTGCATGAAGACGACAGGATGCTGACTCTAATAGCATTCCTATCAAAAGTCTTAAGGTGAACATTTGACACAGTTCTGGCTGGTTGGGAAGAAATTTTTTACTTTTAAATAATACTTTGACTGTTCTCACTTATTTACGGACAATACAAAACTGTATTTTCTACAAAACACCCTGTATAATACATGAGCGAATGGATAACTGAGGGGGGGGGGGGGGGCAGTGTAATCATTTTGCTATTTCTGAAAATGACACTATAAAATATGCCTATGAACGATGCAAATATTTTCTAAAAATAATGTTTTAGCTGAAGTAGAAATGAACAACACACACTTAACGCTGAGTTGACAAATACACAAAAGACATAGTTAAAGCGGCGCAGGTGGCATTACCAAGTGTTTTATGGTAAATCAAGATCCAGGAAAAAAAAGGCATGCACGTGGGTGCATGCTGCTCAAGTTTAGTGCAATCTGCAGGCAAATCATATAGGATCCCATTAATAAGAGGCAATGTGCAACTAGAACAGGTTGGATTTTTTTAGTATTCTTCCATTAGCTATCACGCTGTGTAATTTTTTCTTGAATCAAAAATATTCATATATCTCGGAAACGTCAGTCACACGTGAACGGCCTGCAGTGCAAAGCCGAATGTAACACAGCTTCTTTCATTAGCTTTAGGTCGTCTTCCATAGCTTATTCTCTCGTACATCCCCTTCTGTGTCCTCTGTAGGACGTACCGATAGTAAAAATAGCTTTACAGACCACCAAGTAGCCAATTTTCGGTAGATGTTGCAACAGTTGTTGTCAGGGCCTTGCCGAGCGGTCTTCCTCGTGGTTCTGGAGTGTAGTTAAATTATCTTCACGGGGGCCGGGAGAGGCCGTGGGTATCCCATGCCTGTCTGCCACATCCTTGAGTGTATGGGCGACCCTATAAACATTAGGGATCAGTTAAATATGAGGTGTAATGATTGATAGTGTGCACATGGTCACGTTCGACTGTTTATTCGTGGGCCGGTAGCCTTAATAAATCACCTCGGAATAGCACCCGTACCACAGTCTATGTGTCTTGTGCGTATGTGCACGTCTGTTAGCATGCGACAAAATACGCTACGTGACTAATGCCATTAAAACCAAAAACATGACTGTGGAAATAAAGCTATCACCGGCAGGTGCTTTGTAAAGATCCCTTTAACTTAGTGTTAGAGAAGCTGCAATGACAACCAAGGTACGGGCTGCTGGTAATAATAGATCACTTGTTTTTGCTGCTGATAAGAACACCGGAATAATTAAATAACAGCGCTGAAGCCACCAGGCGTTTTGTAAATATTATTTAGTGCAATTCAAGTATACTATTTCACGATGTCACAGAAGACCCAGCGGTCTGTCCTGAAAACAGTAGTATAGGCGAAAGGAGGAGAAAAATGTACAAAGCACGGAGATGTGCACCACACCGGTGAAGCTTTATTCAGAAAAAAAGAATACTACATTTATATTGCCACACGCGCACCTTTATTTCCATGTTTTATGCCCCGCCGCGGTGGTCTAATGGTTATGGCGCTCGAGTGCTGATCCAAAGGTCGCGGGATCGAATCTCGGCCGTGGCGGCTCCATTTTCGATGGAGGCGAAAATGTTTGAGGCCCGTGTACTTGGAATTAGCTGCACGTTAAAGAACCCCAAGTGGTCGAAATTTCCGGAGCCCTCCTCTGAGGCGTCCCTCATATCATATCTTGGTTTTGGGACGTTAAACCCCAGATATTATTGTTATTCTTTCTATGTTTATGTTACCGGCCCATTCATTACTCGTGTAGCTGCTGCCTTGAACAAATCGCGCCCGAATGTCTGGGTACATTTCAGATTGTTATAGGGTGTTCAGTTGGGCTTGAGCGCGCAAACACGAACAGCTGAGCTCATTCTGAAACTAACGCGTCCACCGGCGATAAGGCTCGAATGTTCAATACCACGTGCATGAATGCCGAGGCGTCTTACAGCAGATCACATTATCGACGGCCGACGTTCTGTTCGCCAATATCAGAGTACAGCGTTTATCGCGTGTATGCTGACCTCTCGTTTACCATGCCCAGATTCGCCCAAATAACGAGTTTCATCTTAAAGATGCCAACTGCTGCCTTCGTCACAACCACGTGACACTGTTATTGTACTATGCCGCTGTACATGTTCAATGGAAGTTAAGTTCTGAGTAAAGACAATCTGACTGAACCCTTAATAATATGCCCTGAGAACGGCGTGCCGTTGTTTAAGGACATATCAGCGAGCCAACATTTCTTGTGTAGTACAATCATTGCTTTATTGAGTATATTCAGTTGCTAATAATTTAGAACGCTCGCTGTACATCAACAAGTCATTAAATGTTGAAAAATATATAACCCAGGTGAAGGCGGCCGAGTTTACAGTTTTATTAAACAAATGACGCCTTTTAAAACCTCTGCAAGAGCCTTGTGAGTTGAGAACAGGAAGAAAATATTTATTTTTGATAGCGTGAATTTATACTCAATGTTATTACGAACAATCGCCAGAAAAAGTGATTTTATCGGTAAAGTTTAGTATGACATAGTTGTACAATATTCATACGTACGGCAATATCAAAATGCAATTAGAAACTGCTTTAAGTGGGTTTCAGAATGCCGAAGGATGAGCGAACAAGTACTAACTGCTGCAAAAATGTGTCTTACTTAAGAGTTGCTCTAAAATTACTTTGATTAGTCTACAAGACTTCTTTCTATAAACATCGGCTGTGGGACTAAGGAGAAGTTCATGGCATTCTAAATTGTATTAGCGTGCCTAGAATCTTTCGAATGGGCAGTGGTTCATAATACCTCTTCATGCCCGCTTTTCCTTCAGCTAAAATTAGTTGTCGTCCGTCAGAAAGTCTGCTGTTTAAATGAGACACCGTGATGCTAGCACACAACATCACTACACATACTGTTATCAATGTGAACTCTTACTTGCAGTTCTGGAAACGAACGGCACATTTTGCACTCCTAATATAAGTGCAGCGATCGTGAGGCATTACCATGGAAGGATGGTGCACTGGGCTGCTGCCAAAGCGACTGCGGTCATGTGAGTTTAAAAAGTTCTCGTTTTCTTCTTGTCAGAGTCAGTGGGAAAGAATGAGTACGGCAGCAGATAACGTGAAAGAAAAAGTTTTGGTTGGCATTACTTTGGCGCCTACAGAATGACACGCACTTCTTGTTTGCGCAATATTTGATATTAGTTTACCAGTTCATGCGCACCACGAAAGTACAGGCATGATGAGTCTCACTTCAAATGTTTTGATATATGTTAAAAGTTTAATTAAACCTAAACAAATGTACAAGCGCCATGTTGCTTAGCAGCCTCGCGGCCTAGTGTATGCAATTATTTAAAAACCACTAACGTTACGAACTTACGAATAAATATCATGTCTTTTAGTTTCATTGCCGTATTTCCCGAGCTTTGAAATCGCAAGAAACAAAACCAAGATATCAATAATGTACATATCATCATTATCCCCATGTCTAGAAGTAACGCTATCTGATAACCTCGCAACTCGCTTTGATGTGCGAGATCTTGACGTTCCCTCGTGGCTTGCACGTCCGTCAGACGAGCCGTTGTTTCAACGACCGCCTCTGTGAACACGCCAGCAACCTTGGAACGAAGACCGGTAGCAAGTTGACGATTCAATGCGCTCGGTGCGGTTTCAGCCCCCATTTCCACCAGACGCGCACCGCTCACAGCTACCGTTATTCCCAACTCGAGAGATATATGAAGCCCTTGCAATGCATAGTGTTGGGTCAGCTCTTGTCAGTGCACTCTGAATATCGTTAACCGACAAATAGATAAACTATCTGAGCTGTTAAGCTCCTCATGTTCTAGATAGGGCAGGACGCATGCGCTTTCTTAAAAACCATCTTCCCTTCTCGCTGGTGAAAAGTGTTTACATTCGATTTCGCAAAAGTGAACGCATTGGTTATGAGCGCTTGGTCCTGTCTGCTTTTCCTGGGTGTTCGTTTCTTCGCGCTGTTTTGCAGTCATGCGATCCCCTCCCCTCCGCAAACTACTTCACGGGAAGTTCTTGCAAGAATAGCTGGTACAATATGTGTCATTCAATAAAAATCTCCTTACTGTGTCTCAACCACTGATAAGTCACATTTTAAGGTACGAGATCAAAAGATAGAACGTAGAGCGCCAATAAAATCAATGCCAACATATGACATATTGGCATTAAAGAGCAACAAAACCGCTATCGAGAAAGCTAATAATACGATAGCACACTCAAGAGTCGAATCACTCAGACTCACTCGAACTCAGATCGAGCAGTGAGCCTGAGTCTGGGTGAGTTCGCTTGAGGAAAATCTTTAGTGAGTCTCAGTCTGAGTAAGCAGTGTTGAGAAAAATTGTAATAAGTGCGAGTCAGAGCGCAAAATAAATTTCTTAAGCGCAGAATATATCACTTGAGTGAGTGTGTCTGAGTAAGCTTCACTTTTTTTTGTCAACCTATAGTCGGCGCTCTTTGCTGTTATTTTCCAACCCTTGCCCTTATTCAGACTGTGCACTTCAGCGTTGGTACCTAGCTTTCTAATAACCCTCTAATTTTTTCCATCTTCTTCATTTTTCTTTTCCCTACAATGGATGTAGAACACGCGGTGAAATACCATATAGAAAAAAACATACTGAATTTATTTTACCTTGCAAGTGAAGCGAAAACACATGTTGTCCCTACCGAACCAAGGGCTCACTGAATAGCTTGGGAGCACGAAGCTACTAGCTTCGACAAATAGATTTGGCTGTACGTAATATTTTTTCAACAGTGATGGTTTGAAATACTAATCTACTGACCATTGTGTATGCACACGCAGAATTCGTGATCATACTGTGAGGCAGTCGGGCGCGCTGAAACGCCATTGAAAGCTTGATCTGGTTGGCGGTATGTTTTGACAAACGACCTCTCCGACACCTGCTGACCACGGAAACGTTAGGCACAGCCTAAAGCAACTGATAGCGAAACTACTATGGGTGTATTCGGCAGTTACGAAGCCTATTAAATGCAAATTAGTGTGAAGATGCCAACACCACGTGGTGGTCAAGCAAAGTATGCTGATTTTCGTGGCTGTCTAATCTCAATTATATTAAAGCACGTAAAAAAGAATATGTTTTCAATATTTCTGGCTCCTGCCATCGTACTACTTAGGTAAACACTACGTATGAGCCATACTTCAGGGCAACTAAGAAACGAGCTAAGAAAGTTGTAGCGCTCTAACGTATTTATGTTTAGGTAACTGTTGAGTGTATTTTGATCTGCGCGAAAACGTACGTGCGGCTAGAAGGGCCAGAAAAGAAAGCAAAGGGCTTCGTATGCGGCTTTTATTCCAGTTTATGCTACGCTCCTCTGTGTGCAAAAGTCATCTTCAGCATACAAAATGCTGCAATATTTCATGTAGCACTGTGGCTCTATTGTTTAGCATAGGTCATTCTACTATGCAGCGACATAGACTGTCATTTTCTTTCAGCAAGCATTACCAGGGGCAATGCGTTGAAGTTGTGTTTTATGTACATTTTTTTCTAAACAGATTTGGATCTGCTCATTTTTTATATTTCTCTCGAAAGGACCGCAGGAACATGGAGGAACATTTCAAGTAGGTCCTATAGTACTTATAAGATTGCGCATTTACAGAAAACGCCTGTAATCATGTTTTATGTGTTCCTTTGGTGCAATATAACTGCATAGTAAATAATTTCACACGTGCTTTTATAGCAAAGCTGAAAAGACAAGATAAAACGCCCTGTTTCGAGAAAACTGAACGTTCAGGGTGCCTGAAACAACACTGGCTGAACCATGAAAAAATAAGCACAAAACTATAGCAACAGATTCAGGCGTGCCATATCCCCTATAGGAGTTTCTAGATGCAGTCAAATAGTACAGTATGTTGGTCGTTGGTCGTTCTCGAATAATTTGATGACAGAATGCTTGTGGGTGTGCTATACATTTCACATTTTTTGTTCGCTACAGATTTTGAAGAAGAAGAAATTGAAAGCGGGAAGTGCAGTTGACTCTGCACAGTTCAGCATATTTTATTATTGAAACAGAAATCGCCCTTAAGATAAATTGCTACACCGATATTTATAAATTGCTGTAATAAGAATGTTCACTTTGCCTAACCAAGGGAAACGATTGTTTGTGAAACTATTACAGTACACAGCGTATCACTGATTTACTCATTTATTACTGTTCCCAGTCGCAACTAATTTGTAGTATGTCAGTTCATTAGTTTTTTGTGGCGCAAGATCAGCTGACGCTATGCCGCACCGCCCACTGTGTAGTGCTAAATTGGCTTAGAACAGCAGTTTACATTGGCAGCCAGATTCTTACGATCCAAAACGGATTACTTCTTCTGGAGGCGCATTACCAGCTCCATATATGCGAACAAAGATACCATTTATTCAGTTTCTTGTGATAAGTATGTTTTCTGCTAACCATAGTATTGACAAGGCTTATTAGAAGTGGGGTTTGCTGCTTTCTTCCTTCACACTGCAGTCATGCATGATGCGGTGTTCGAAATATACGTCGCAGTTTTCTTATTCACTTTCTGCTGCAGTGGTATTACCTAACTTGAATACGTGCAGCAAAGAAATGGTTCAAGATTTTGCATGCGCTACCGTCTTCGGATATCATTGATACTTCAGAGAAGTCTATATTTTCTTTGTTGCGTAATTTTTTAAAGTACACATGTCAGTGTACACGAGGGTAAATGCTGGATAAGAGGAAAACGGACTAAATTTTATCCGATTCGCAAAGTTGTATAACCCGTGGATAAATTCACTAACTTCTCCTCTGCGTTTGGTCCATGGCTATCACAAATGTGTGCAACTTCATGATGCGCTGAAATTTCCCTTCATTGATAACATCGCGTTAGAGCCTCCGGCGACTTTGAAATTGAGGAACATAAGTTTTTTTATATGAAATTCAGGATGTAACTTGCAGGTTGTTGTAATACTAAAAGTGTAAAAATAAAAAAAATGACGCAGTTGCTGTGCGAATTTCTAACTGCATCAAGCATTTCACATACAATTTCTAGAGGTATGTTCAGGTGTGACATAAGAAATTGAATCATAAACGGCATTTTACCAATAAGCTTAAAATGGCTATAGATTAGAATAAGTTCGGTTACAGTTCATAAGAAAAAAGCATCCGCTCAACAAGGTCTGTTCAACACCCAAAATTTAATAGTGAATATGTTCATCAATAGTCTTAGTAAAAAGTGGTCCATTTTCTACTTTTATGACAAACGACAAAATCTATGAATAAACCGTAGCAGGTCCTAAATATTGCAAGCTGCTACACGTTCTCTTGAAAAGTTGCACTAGTTCACCAAAATAGCGATTCGCACTTGAGAAACCCAAGTGACCATACTGAATTTCAACATTATTCAAGGGAGATGGCATACAAACAGAGTTGAAAACTATGAATATATTTAATGATATGTACTGCCGTTTCGAAAATGCATCCGACAGTCATCAAAGATAAGGGAAATGCGACACTTCTTCACTGCTTTGATAAATACTTTCGCTCTTTCGGCAGTCATATTCAGATAAGAGAGAGAAGGTAAACGTTTATTAGCAATTCCTATTAGCAACAAAAGTTGGTGGGGCCCTTCGTTCAGTACTCTGCTGGCTATAGCGGCTCGCCGGGCCTGGTCCATGTAGAGACATTAATTACAGGAGAACTGTGCGAATAAAAATAATTAGCTATTTCATTAGAACAGACAAGCTGTCAGGTCAACTGAGAGAATTGAAGTCCTTCCTGTGTAGAGCCCATTGCCTCTTCGAAATTTCCAAAAAGCGGTCACTGGTAATTTTCACGGAATGATAAAGTTCGACAAAATTATCGGTGTATTCGAAGCACCGACAGGAAGCAGCCGCGATACCCTAACAAAGAAGCAGAATGGCTGTACCGATTCTGATAACGATTGCAGTGGTGCTATTTACTGCATTAGTTAATCTCCGTACACTCTACAAGAAACAGAGTATGTGTGACTGCTTTCGGGCAGTCCTGACTTGCAACGTATATGACTCTCATTAAACAGGCACGTTAACTCTCTTGTGGGTCACACGACTTTCAGAAGAGAGTATAATGACCTTCAAAGAGAGTTGACATGCCTTTTTAAAACGAGTCATATGCGTCGGAAGTCAGAACTCTCCAAAAAAAGTCAAATAACTTTTTTGTTCGAGTGTACACCGTGCGAGCCATCATAGGAAGCGCAGCGCACGTAACCACGATGCGAAAAAAGTGTAATGGTTGATATAACAAGGCTCACTCATTCTGGAAGGCTCAGAAGAGTCTGGAAGTAGCGCTATTGAGCATTTAGGTTTCATCGCTCACAATACTCCGGTTTCATCACTTCGCAAAAATTAGCAGCGGTCAGTTTTCGGAAATCTGAATGGGGTAATCATGCCCTTGTAGGTAGTACTTTAATTCCGCCATTTTACTGTAACAGGAAAGAACCTTGGGCTACTTGGTGCATATTTCATCTTTGAAGCAGCGCGGATGGACGTAGGCATGGAAGGCAATAACACACTGGATTAATGCTCGTCCTCTAGTTCTTGCCTTCCTTGTCTACGTGTATTTGCGATGCTTCAACAAAGCTGCCATGTTACCCAGGCAGCCGTCTCCTGTAATAAAAAGTTAAATAGTTTAGTTTTTATATATACTGCCGTAACCAGTCTGTTTAGTGCTTTTGGTCCCCACAGATAATGTAACGCCGAAAGTAGTGAGCGAGTATCACAGTTCTTGTGTTTTTGGACATGATTCTTGAAACACCCTATATATAGGAAAATGGAAACTGATAGCTGCCGGCTAAAGACACGTAGAATATTTTCAGCATGACGATGGGCGTTACCTTTATACTTATATTGTCACTCTTATTTGCAGGACATGCCCAATGTACAAAGAGAAAAACCACGAAGCCGGAACAATTCTGGCTTGCTAGATGCAGCCGGGAGTAAAGAACGAAGTACGTGCCTGTGATGCCGTCTTCGAGCCATTTTTGTAGGGGGGCGAAGGGAAATGGGACATCTTTATTACTTATTTCTTAAGCTTTTTGTCATTCACATTTGCCGAGTAAACTTTTTTAAGTTCGAACCGGCATTAGTACAAGGCAACCACTCATGTAGGGATAAGAATTTTTTTATTGCAGCCTCAGCATATCCGCCTGCAAGAAATAAAAATTAAAATATTTCATTTCTCGTGTACTTTTTCTCATCGCTCTAAAATTTTGGGGATAAGACTTCGCTTATAATTTATTTTGCTCTCTTTATGATTATCCGGGTACTCAGAGAAAGAAAATATAAAGATGTAAACCACGTGGCACCACATTCTACAGCTTGCTACACCCCACTTAAAAATGGACTGGTCCTGTTTCTTTCTGTGCCCTCGTATTTTTCGCGCTGTTTCGAACAGCAAGAAAAGTGGACGTTCCTAGAACATTGGCACGTCCTCAACTAAGCTTCAAAGGGCCCCTCACCAGGTTTGACAATTTTGAGCTGACGAACGCAATGCATGCACTGGGCGTTCACGATTACGTCTGCCAAAATTTGGAACGCTACGCGCCGCGTGAGTGGGTCAAACTTCAAGCTGAACGATGCTTTCCCTTCTTCTCGCGGCCGCGCGCCCAGATAATGAGGGGTTGACGTACATGGTGGAATGGCCCTACGTAGATGGCAGTGCTGTGACGTCACTCCTCTACGTAGACGACTCTGCTGCTCTGACGTCGCCAACAGTAGCACGTGACACTGCGATAAATATTTGACACGATGTGTACATTGTGTAATTTGTTGCTTGTATGCATGAATAAAACTTCAGAGCAATAATAAAACAGAGAAACCGAATGTGTGCGTTTTCTTTTTTTAATTTTTACTGCAAATATCAGCGAGACTCGACATTACCTCCGTTTCGCACGCGTCCATGTTCTCGTGCTTTGCACATCGTGCAGACGCCAGCCTTTACAACGAAACTAATTTTCTACCGCGTTCCAGCCATCATAGGCTCATTTATCCTCCCGCGTCTAACTAGATGTTCATGCGGCACACCGCTCGTCTCGCGTCCGTACAAATGTCGCAGCTTTCGTGCTCAGTAATAGGTTGAAAGACAAGTGATCGGCGAGGGCGTATTCGGCATAACTTGCAGAGATGAAGCGCAAAGAAAGCCGCCACAACACCGCTGGCGTCGCGGGGGCTCGGGCTGGTTCGGGCACGTCATGCGCTCGTGACATTGTGTGCGCATGACGTATTCAAGCGTATGCGTTACGTGATGCTCCTGCTCGCGTGCCAAAGAGGGCAGGGAATGGATTTGGCTTGCGAAGGCTACACCAATGGCTACACGGGGCGAGCGGCAAGGGTTTGCAGCTGGCCTCCTCGCATCATGGTTTCGCGCCGCTACAAATTATTGTTTTTCTCAGCTTCTAACGGACCGATTAGAAAAGTTCTTGTGGTATTTTTACGTGCACTGCATCGCAGAGCACACATGCGTTTAGAATTTAGCCTCCATCAAAATGCTACCGCCGCGACTTTCGCATCGGCAGCCGATCACCGCAACCATCGCACCACCGAGGCGGACAACTACAACTGAATCAAATGAAAACAAAAGTTAGCCTTAATGCACACATGACAGAGTGATAACCGCGGCCTCTCGCTTGCGTATATTTTCTGAAAGCATGCTGCTGCATTCGCGCTTTATGGCAAGCAAAGAAATTATATAGCAGAAATTGTCTTTACTGAGGCGTACTCGCTCTTCGATAGACTGGCCGTGCGACGCCTGTGCCTTCACAAAAGCTTTTTAAACGCGGATCAGGCATCACAAGTATGTGCGCTTAGTGCTTGTCTATTCTGCTTTTTATTGTACTTTCCACGCGACACACTGTGCAGCACTACACACCTGAGCGACGCGAAACCGAGACGCGACACTGAGAACACAGAAGCGCCACTTACCGTTCGCATTCCCGACTGTGCCGAACCAGGTGATGGCCGAACACGCATTCACAAAGGTGCCAGCTCGCTTGAGTCTCCAGACCATCATGAAATCAACACGGTCACAGTACGGGGTGTTGAACTGCCGTCGCTAAATGCCGTTCATGTCCAGCGTCGAGATCTCAGTCGCGCACACACGGGCACGCACTATCGACACCAGATGAGCAATTAGGAAACTTCGACGACCGGGCAACGGAAGAAAATGGCGGTGGTGGTGGTAGTGGTTCAAAAGGAGAAGGAAAAAGGCACCTAATTTCTGCAGCCCAATAGGGAGCACGGCGCAGTGCCTTAGGAGGTAGGGGGAAGGGGGAGAAAAAGAAGAGAAGAAAGAGAAAAAGAGGAAAAGGGTCAAAGCGCAGCAGGCGCGGGCGCGGCAAGGTTGGCGTGGAGCTGAGGCTGTAGCGGTTGAATGCCGCAGCCGAGGTTGTGGTCCGCCGCAGCAGACGGTGCCGGGCTTCCTCAGGAGGATGTTCCGACGTGTAGGGGCGAGTCTACTCGCTCCCGGGGCACCGGACCGCGTGCCGATCGCCTGGAGGCAGGTGGCTCGCAGCGGGTGCTCCTCAGGAAGGGATTGCATCACAGCCTGCAGGGCGGCCAGCAGGTTTGTCATGAGGGTGTCCCGCGGGTCCTCTGCAGGCGCAGCGGGTGGGGCAGCAGGCAGGCTCGACCTGGGGGAGCTCGCCGTTGGCAGGAGGGATCGGCGCAGCGCAGGAGGTGGGCGCTGCAGGCCGGGATCCATGGTGTTGCCCTCGAGAAGTTTGTTCTTAACCGCAGCAGCGTAGGAGCGCACCTCACGGGACTCCTCGCGTACTGCGGCCTTGACCGCCCTTCTCGAGAGTGGCGTTGGAGTGACGGCCATGAACGTGGCCACTCTCCTTTCCTCCTGCCAGCGTGGGCAGGTGGGGGTGTCAGCTGCATGGGCCCCGCCGCAGTTGACGCAGCGGGGCTTGCAGCTCTCCGCGTCCAGGTGTTGGCGGCCGCAGCGGATGCACGCTCCCTTGCGCTGACATGCCTCGGCAACGTGGCCGAAGCGGCCGCACTGCTGGCACTGGCGTAGTCGCGGCCTCACATGTCGCACCCGCAACCGCAGGCCAACACTCTAAGAAAAGATCGTGTAAAAATGGCGTCTTTTTGTCCCACAACAATAATCGTCATCTGGCTTGCTTGCGTTTCCATTCTTGAAAACTCGGCGCTGGCCACTTTCCTACCAAGAATGCTATGTCACGCTGATAGCGCGCATGTCGTTCGCGACCAGAAGGTGCCGGGCGCGCGGCGACAGTGCAAGGAAAGGAGGGCAAAATAAATGACGATTATTGTTGTGGGACAAAAAGACGCCCTTTTTACTCGATATTTTCTTAGAGTGAAGCAGCACGACTCGCTCAGGTGGGAGCGGTTCGGCGAATCGTAGCTAGCGACGGGCGACGGCGAGCCTTCGACTTTGCACGCTTCTCCTCTCCTTGCGTGTGTGTGTATGTGTGTGTCTGTTTTTTTTCTTTCCTTGCTCGCGCATGCGTCGTAAGGTTGCGTTATCATATTTCTCTCTCGGGGCGCATGTAACAGCCCTGCCTCCCGTTTAGCGGCCGCTTGACGGAAGTCGCGTTTATATATTTTTTTACGCGACAGCGTGAAAGAGCTCGTTTCGCAGAAATTACGGCGTCGGCGGCGTCAGCGTGGTTGGTTCTGAGCGAAAAAGCAGCGTTGGTTGTGAGCGAAAATTTGAGGTATTCCCAATGCCCACGAACTATAGGTGGCGCGCCGTGCTTTTCAAGATGGCGCCAGGAGGAGGGTCAACCTAAAGTCCCTGGATATTCTTGGGAAAGTACCGTCCTTCTTTTAACCGAGCCGCCACGCCGAGCACCCTCCTCTCCCGCCTTCCACCTCCCCACTCACGGGCCGTCGCCTGGGAAACGCGCGCGTTATCTGCGTGACATAGCATTCTTGATAGGAAAGTGGCGCGAGCCGGGTTATAGGGCCGGCGCCCGCACGGTGGTCGTTTGGGAGAGGAGATGGATACGGTTTGGACACTTGGGAGAGGAGGGTTGAACACTTGAGAGAGGATATGGAGGAGAGTGTCGCTACTTTCTATATATCAAGGAACTTTAGGTCAACCCGTTTGTTAGCATAGGAACAGATAGTACGTGCGGACGTACGGCCCGTGCCACTTTCACCGGATGAAGTCATGAGCTGTGCTGAATTACTTGAAGTCATGAGCTGTGCTGAAACTACTTTCCCAAACCATGGAAAGTGCTTAATACTCGCCACCTAATTATTTGCTGTGGTGTGAAAGGTTATATTTCAGCTCCGTTACCGTGCATAACGATGCTTTGCGAAATCCTGTGCGTGCTACATAAAACTGCATGAACTAAAATTGACGTATGAGCAGAACGACACTCCGAGGTAGTACGTACCGAGCCAACGTTTAGAGATACGTTGTACCGAGCCTGCCTTACGGATTTGCCGCAGTAGTAGGCCGCCAGCGAGTAGCGCCATCGCTGCTGCACGGGACCGCACGTTTAACGTGGTGATGGTTTCCAAACATAATACGCCGTCGTCATTACTTGTGCAGTCGGGAATGCGGAGTTACGTCTTCAACGGAACACAAGCATTTAACTTCCCATTCAGTAGCGCTTGTGTCACAGCCATGCTGAGACTCTAGCAGTGTGCAATTCACTTCACTCGCATGTTGCAGGCTCGATCAGCACGATTGAAACAGGAATATCGAAAGAATTTGCACACGTATCCTTTTCGCAACGTCGAAGAAGTTAGCCGAGAGGCGTGGATTGTGGCTGTGACTGCACGTTCCAACGCTCTAACCATTTCGCTTCTCTGGTCGAGCTCGAGCGTGTTGGCGGCATGCGGCGCTCCATAATATCCACAATAATCGATACATGCAATGCACAAGAGGAACTATGCTTTTATTTTGATCTCGCTCAAGGATATTATACATTAAATACAATCAAAGTGACTTACGAGCGTGAAAGAACATTAACGCACGAGGGGACGTGAAGTGCAACTCGCTCCTCGTGAGTTAGCAGCTGATCGTTCACCGTCGCTGTCACTCTCGGTGCCTTCACAGTCTTCTACGTCCAGTGAAAAATCCTCGTCGCCAAGATGGTTTCTTTCAACATCACTGCTGAAAGCAATCTGAAGAATTTCCTCCGCCGAACAACTTCAACCACTCCGCGTCACCACGTTTAAAATTACAGAGACGTCTGGGCGCGGAGAACATCTCGCCATTTCGCTCTCAGATCGGTCAACGAGCAAATCGTTTGCAGTGTGCTGCGACGTATCAACAAACGTACAAATACAAGCGGCGCAGCGCTGGCTATGAAACCAACACACTGGCGAAGGACGGCGTGGAAAGCGTTCGCTCCACGAAAGGCGTGGAGCAGACGCGTCCTCGAATGATTGAAACGTCGCTCGCACGATTAGTAACAGCGTTTTACTGACAAAGGATAGAGGCATATTTTAATGCATCGACAACATGAGATCGCTCAGTTTTACAAGAGCACATCGCGAGCCGGCGCGACCTTCCGCGTACAGTGTTATGGGATTCATGCCATGGCCTCCGAGATTAGCCAACGGCGCTGCCGGCTAATATCGGAGGCCATGTTCATGCCGTAGAGTTTCCTAAAATGACCTAGAGGGAACTCTGGCGCTGCGATCGTTCAGCCACCATGGGAATGATGGGTAGTACACGGATCTGCCTAGTCTTCGTGCTTGTGGGCTTCGAACGCACTTGTGGCTTTGTTTATTGCTATGTTTTGGTTTTCTTTCAGATAAAAGAATGGATCGTTGTGAACTTCGTGACCAGATTTGAATCGGTGAGCCTAAAGAAGTTAAAGTGGTGAAGTAAAGCTGCTGATTTTTGCTGAACTTCGTTTTGCGACAAAACGGATGCAGGCGACGCGGAGCCAAACGGAGCCGAAAGAACGACGTTTAGACAAATCCGTGTACTACCCATGATTCCCATGCTGGCTGAAGCGCGATGCATTGCAGCTCCCATAGACACTAGCGCCAGAGTTCCCTCTAGTAAGTATTGTAGGAAACTCTATGATTCATGCACTACAAGAAACACTGACCAATTATATATGCAAGTAAAACAGGGTGAGCTTCAACTGAATATGTCAGACGATTACATTTAACTTACCTACGTGGCTACAGAAAGCCTCGCGAAGCTGATAGTATGCGTACGGTGTGGGCTGGCATTGAAAGCGCGAGTCGCCACGTATTTTCACGAAAACTTCGCGCCTCGCAAGAACGAATCAGATTTCTCGTGTCACGGAGGGCCTGGTTTGGTCACTGATGCAGGGAACATGCCAAGTCGTAGTGTTCCTTCCTTGCCAACGCGTTAACACTGAAGTTAGCACAGCCGAACAAAGGAGCGACTGCGTAGTGCTGCCATTTTGTCGTCTACTAACCCTCCTCGAGAGGACGCTCCTGAATTCCGCTTGGCGGCGCGACAGTCTATGGGCATTGCGAATAGATGCAGGAGATAGAGACCGTTTTTACTACGGCTTTCCTTGCGGGCTGCGGCACTGTGTATACGTCTCCACCGAGAAGCGAAGGCAAGCTAGCGATTGAGAAGGCATTAGTGTGTGTGTGTGTGTGTGTGAGTGCGCGTGCGTGCGTGCGTGTGTGTGTGTGTGTGTGTGTGTGTGTGTGTGTGTGTGTGTGTGTGTGTGTGTGTGTGTGTGTGTGTGTGTGTGTGTGTGTGTGTGTGTGTGTGTGTGTGTACGAAATCGCTGTCGCGTTTTAAAGGCGAAACGTAAGAGTCCCACTCCCATTTGTTTTCTTTGGTCGCGCTTTCGGTCCACAGCATTTTATTGCGTACGTTGCGGCGCGCCACCTCTACTCAGTTTAAAACTACTACCTGACTCAGAGTATGCATACGTGTGAACAAATTGCGTGCATTTATGACTGCGGATTCTTTGTGCATGTCAGCGGTTTTCGTCGCAATAAGTTGACGAGGAATGTATCGCCGTCACTTCAACGATTGAGCGAGTGCCAAAGATATTAGACTTCACGAACTTTTCTTTACTGCTCCTCTTATTTGGAGAGGTGCAAGACTAAAACAAGATCTGAAACAAGCTTTTATATGGCAAAAGAGTAAATCTTTTACTCTCTCGTGGTATGCAGGAGTGGAACAGGCACTTTACTCTCTTTTGCCAGGAGGAGTGAAAAGGCTTTTCACTCCTCCTGGCAAAGGAGAGTAAAGCGACTCTGTAGAGAGAGTATAATGCGACCTGCGGGAGTAACACAGTGCTTTAGCTCTTACTGCAGGAGTTTTAGTTTTTAGAGTGTAGGTGGTAGAAGCGCAAGGTCGCCGATGGAACTACGGACACAGCCCCGAGCAAAAGCTGCTTCGCATCTAAAAGAATAGGATGGCTTTCGCCTTCGAGTCGTCTTAGGCGAATGCATAAGGGACCCTGTGAGTGTTTTTTTTTATTTCATGGTATTTATCACAAATGTGCGCAATGTACATACATAGCGATCTAGACACTCAAGACCGCCTCACCAGCGTACAATAAATCGCTGTCAGCGTCGGTGTCGTTGGTTGGGAGCAAAAATTCAGCGTTGTCCAGGGCGAAACATTCTGAACGGTAAAAATAAAATAACGAAATGTTAGGTTGCAGTGAGAATCCAACCCACGCCTGCTCCGTCCCAACCACGAGATCTACTACAGAGTCACGCCAAGCAAACCACTATATGAATGTCATGTAGTGGGAGGAGTCTCTTTAACCCATGTAATATTGCGTGGCAGAAGCGTAGAATTGCGCCAGGCGCCAAAACGTGGCAATTGTGCAACGAGTGGGTGTTTTAAAGGCCTACCCATTACAAAGCCCTCCGACATATTTAGCCATTATCATTAACAAAAGCATCAATGAAGGGAGCAGCGGCGTAGGTTCGCGTGTTGCCTTATGCACGTGTAGTGGACTTTTCGTTGATTCGCAAAAGGAAGAATTATGGCGTAGTGGGCACTTCGAAACTGCTTGCAGTAGGCATTCTAGGACAGCTCTGAAGCGGCCAGTGTTACGCGCAAAGACGTTTGTTTCCTAACGGCATGGTTGAGGCGTCCAGCGAGAATGGAAGCAATGCTAGCAATTTAGAAGGCGATGCGCACGGGGCCTGATTGCGCTATCGCGTTGTACTCGTGGAGGCGAAGCTGAAGCGCCCCCCATTTTTTATAAGAGTGTATTGTCAAAAAGTTGTTACGGGACAAATTAGGCAGGCCTACCTAGTGTGACTCCTTATGGACAGATAACTGCACAAGGTCTTTGATCGCCTTTAAGAATACCAAAGCTAGTTTTAAAGCAAAGCTTTCTTTGCATTTTATTCCTTATTTCCCGGAGCTACTCTTCTGGTCTAAGTAGACCAACAGAATGCTGGTGCACCGGGCCGCTTGGCGCAAGGTATTGTAAACGTATGATCGAAAACTAATAAACAACAGGTACTAATAATAATGTGTTAAAGTTTTAAGTCAAGAAACCACGATATGATTATGAGAGAAGCCGTAGGGAAGGGCTCCGGAAATTTTTGCCATTTGATCATAATTAACCTACACCCTAATCTAAGTGCATGAGCCTGTAGCATTTTGCCGCCATCGCAATGCAGCCGTGGTGGCCGCGATTCTATCCCGCGAACTTAGGGTCTCAAAAGAAACGACAGGATGGTTCTTCCAATAGAAACAGAAAGGACAGATGCTCAATAGCGTCCTTCAATGTACAGCCCTTCACTTGCAGCACTGGGTTGCTTGCAGCACCACCAGGCAGCACTCGCCGCCACGCATCCGCGGCAGCGGTGCGGCCAGCCGTGGTTGACCACAGAAACAAACGTAAGTAAAAAAGCTCGCCTTCGAGCATTGGCGGACACACGGTAATGAGGAAGCAAACACTTTTGCTTCTGGCGCGTAGAGTGGGTATCAAATTGCGCTGTCTACCTATGCGCATGGCCGCCGCTGAAACCATCATGCGATCGAGGCGATGGCCCACTCTGCAGATGAGTTACACAGCGTTTAAATTATACTGAAACTTTCAGCTGACTATATTTTAGTGTAGGATTTCGATTCTGTGAGCGCTGAAGAAAATCATTATGTCCGGAAAAAGCCCAGGTCTCTGCAGTGCAGTGTCCTGCAACTCAAATCACTTTGGAAGCAGCTTTTGCGCACGTCACCATTCGTCCGTACGTGGAATGTTGGTGGCGATAGAAAGTGAAAAAGGCGAACACTCTATTGAATGGTTGTTCGGCCATAAAGGACAAAGAAGTGCGCTGTTGTTTCTAATAGACTGATGTGTGTTTCATAGAACACGGACGCCATAGCGCATCGAAATATGTGTGTCATTGTGCTTCCGTCAATGCGACATATTTGAAAAATATTTGTCATTACGGTTAGGTTACGATATTTTTCGCGCTAGCTTTTCCGTATATTCATTGAAAGTTTCGCTTTACGTCGACTTCCACATGTGCGTGGTATCCGCCCATATTTTGAAATCTAGCACCTTTTTTTTCTTTTTTCTTTTTTTTAGTACATACTGCCAATCCCTTCAGGGATTATTGCAGGAAGGACACAAACTATAAATATATAAAGGAAAAGACAAAGGAAAAAAATCATGCAATGTAACATAACTGTTTTTTTCTGTTTTTTTTTTGTGCGTGAATGGTAATGTAAAGATCAATACGAAAATTCACATATGCGAAACATCTATACACAACTGTGAAATCTAGCTGTATAATGCTGACACATCATATCCTATCAATGTAATTGCAATTATACATTCATAGTCACTCATAATTACGTAAGCTTTACAAAACAAAAACATTCTAACGTTAGTAAGTGGACTGTGGTTATCGGGATAAATACTAATAGTAATATACATCACTAAGGAAAGGTGCGAAATATTTCTAGTTTTATGTTTGTGCATCATGTAAGTAATTTTCAAGTAGTGATAGAAAGGCAGTTATGGAGGAGGTATTGGTAATAGCGGTAGGTAAGCCGTTCCACTGTCGTATGGCTAGCGGGAAGAAAGAGTATTTAAAACAATTTGTACTAAAGCGATATTCATTTAGGGTGTACGAGTGCTTTAGTCGAGTTGTTCTTGTGTCTGAAATAGAGATGTACTTAGAACTATTAACATTTAACTTTTTATGAATTAATTGATGAAGCAGTTTCAATCGGGCGAGCGCAGCGCGGTTTTCAATTGTGAGTAATCCAGCCGATTTGATTAAAGCACTTGGAGAGTCTGTGAGTTGATATTTATTGAATATGAATCTTATCGCTTTTCTTTGCACTCCCTCTATAATGGTAATTAATTTATTAGTCGATGGAAACCATGCTGGGGTAGCATATTCTAATACTGATCTGACGAGTGTATTATAAGCTAGTAACTTAGTCTCACGGGGCGCTTGACGAAGGCGTCGCTTAAGAAAAAAGAGCCGCTTATGTGCAGTTGAGGTAATATTATTGACATGGCAATCCCATCTAAGGTCAGACGTTATTGTTAGTCCAAGGTACTTGTGCTGAGAGACTACTGTTACCGGGTCATCGTTTATGACATAAAGAAACTCCTGTACGTGTTGTTTTCTTGTTATTCGCAAAAGAACTGTTTTTTTAACATTCAGGCTCATTTGCCAGTTAGCACACTATGCGGAAACTGTCATCAATGCATTATTTAAGGTTTCATGGTCGACTGGAGAAGTAATTTCTTTGTAGAGTATACAGTCGTCAGCAAAAAGTCTTATGTTGACAGGGATGTCGGTGGGTAAATCATTGATGAAAATGAGAAATAGTGCTGGAGCCAAAACGCTACCTTGAGGAACTCCAGAGGTGACATGAGTAAGTTTAGAACTGGTGTGGTTAATTTGCACAAATTGCGTCCGGTTAGATAGGTAGTTCTTTATCCATCCAATAACGGGCCCCTTGCCTAATGTGTGTTCAAATTTTAGTATTAGTTTTTGATGTGATACGCGATCAAAGGCCTTTGAAAAATCAAGAAAAATAAGGTCTGTCTGGTTTTGTTGATCAATACTACCCGAGATGTCATGTATAAGTTCAACAAGTTGAGTGACTGTGGATGATCCCTGTCGGAACCCATGCGGCGCTGGTGATAGAATGCTATTCTGCTCGAGGTAAGTATTTATATGTTTGAGGATGATGTGTTCAAGTAGTTTGCATGAAGTGCTAGTAAGGGAGATGGGCCTAAAGTTAGAAGGTTCGGTTTTATTTCCTGACTTGTGGACTGGGATAATTTTTGCGATCTTCCAATCACTTGGTAGAGCACAAGTTGTTAAAGATTTTTGATAGATGATTGTTAGATAATGGGATATCTGCTCAGCATATCTTTTAAGGAAGGCGTTTGGAATTTTGTCTGGTCCGGGGCTTTTTTTGCTGTCTAGTTTCAGTAGCAGGTTAAACACACCACTTCTGGTTATGTTCAGAGGTGCTAAAGCTATGTTAGGGGAAGTTTTAAAGCTCGGTAGGTGACCATCATCTGCTGTAAAAACGGAATGAAAGTAGTCATTCAGTACATTAGCTCTGTTTTCATCTTCCCGTGCAGACTCAGCACTGGGGTTGCCTTTTGGCAAAAGGTAATTGCAGAATTTTTGCGGAGAGGACTTCAAGAAGTTACTGAGGGTGTTACGAAAGTAATTATCTTTAGCTGCTTTTGCCTTTGCTTTCATGGTTTTTATGGCTAGCGTGAGCCTGTTTGTGTGAGTTGTCTGGGAATTTGTTTTCAAGTATTTTCTTAGCCTTTTCACCTTTCTTTTTTCGTGAATGATGTCACGTGTAATCCAAGGATTACGTCTGTTTTTCTTCTTTGTACGAGAGGGCACATATGTATGAATGCAGTGCAGTACGACTGATTTGAATTTTTGCCAGATAATCTCTACGGTACTATCGGGAGCGTTGGCGAGTTGTTCAAAAGCACTTAGTTCGTAAAGAAGATAGTCGAGTATGCTGTTATCATCTGCCTTGTTGAAATCGGAGTAAGTGGTGATTTGTTTCTGCGGTAAACAGGCATCGTGTACAGGGAGGGAGAATAAGCTAATTTCGTGGTCTGACATGCCATCGATTAGTTCAATTTTTGCATCGCCTGCTGGAAAGTGGTCACTCAGGAATACCAAGTCAAGAATGTTAGAACTTGTTGCGTCTGTGCGCGTAGGTTCTGTCACGATTTGACACAGATTAAATGCGAGCATCAAGTCTATAAGCATATCAGAGCATGCGCTTCTGCTTTCCATGGTGTGCCAATTTATATCTGGTAGGTTAAAATCGCCAAGGACGATTAGCCTAGATCCAAACACGTGTTTGTGCATGTACGCATACAATGAACGCATCACCTCGATATCAGCAGAAGGGCTTCGATATACGCAACCGACAACAATTGGGTGAGGACTAAGAAGAAGTCTACAAAAAACCGCTTCCACGCCTTCTGCAATCGGTAGAATAGTGAAGGGAATTTTCTTCTTTATGAAAATGGCTACGCCCCCGCCTCGAGTTGGTCTGTCTTTGCGTACTACTGCATAATTTGGTGGCGTTATTTCGAAATCTTGAACATCTCTTGTCAGCCACGTTTCAGTCACCGCTACGAAGTCAGGCTCAATGCTGAGAAGCAAGGTTTCAAGCGATGTTAGTTTTGGCAGTATACTGCGAGCATTCAAATTGAGGAAACTTATTTCTGGGTTGAATTTAGGCGGTGAGACCGCAGTGCGCGTCTTTCTGGTTCTCCGTTTTTTTTAGCACCAGGCCTGTCAGTCATGTTTTCAACGAGGGTTACCTTATTACTCTGAGCATCCCATCGGTAGGTGGAACCATTAATACGAAGTTTATCGAAAGCAAGAGAGACTTTAGCTCCAGACTGTTTCCTTGTTTTTGCGAAGTTCCACAGCTCTTTTCGAATGGCACGCACTCGAGGTGAAAAATCCTCCCCGATGGAAAAGTTAGACCCTTTGAGCTTGTTACAGTTTTTTTAGAACCTTTGTTTTATCACGGAAGTCAAATAACTTCATTATGATGGGCCTTGTTTGCCCAGGTGCAGGTTTTCCCAGTCGGTGAATTCGTTCTATTGAAACTGGTTGGAGCTTCAGAGTGTCTTTAACAATTTTGTCGTTAATTATTTCTTCAAGAGAGTGGTCGTTCTCGCCTTTTTCTTCTGGCACACCGTAAATAATTAGGTTGGATCGCCTCGTTCTGTTTTCTAGGTCGTCTATCTTTAGTTCCAGTGAACACACTACTTTTTGTAAGTGTGCGACCTGGTCAGCACACGTCGAAATTGCACTGTCTAGGGATGTCAGTTTTTCTAGCTTTTCGTCGATGGAGTTTAGCCGGTTTTCCTTAATGTCTTTAAGGTCATCAGCAATTTGCTGTAGTTGTTTTGCTAGTTGGGACATATCAGGACGAGGGTTAATCTCAACATCTCCCGACAAGAGCAATAATTTCTTCAAATACAACGCCAAGTCACATAGAGCCGGGCATAGCAGCCTAGGGCACGGCAGCACAACCAAGCAAAGATTATTCGAGCGGAAGGAAATACCAAAACGTTTCCTCACCTGCACGATATAAAGGAATGGATTATTCCACATGTCTGCAGTGCCACCGTGCCCTATGACGAGCTCGAGACGATTCTTTGCTTTTGTAGTAGTCTGGTATGCCGGGAGGGTCGAAATTGACACGAACAAAATTCCTACTGAATGCAGCTCACAAAAACAGCTAACACCGACTGCTCGCAACACAGCACTCGTGTTAATTGCAACCGGAGAGCGCATAACGATGACAGAAACTTCATACTAGTCATATTGTAGCTTAATGTGGTTCACCAAAGTTGACGAATAACGCTAGTGTGCACGTTGAATGTGTTCTTTTAGGTGCGACAGAAATAACGAGTCGCTGGCTCATTCCGGCGCAAGGTAGGGTTTACATGATAAAACTATGCTAAAAATCCCATTTCCATGACCGCCAACCGTCTACCACCTCTCGTGTTTTACGGTAAGCGCGAGGCAAAAATCACTAGTCAACGAAAAAACCCCGAGTGTAGGCTCCAAGGATGCTATAGAAATGGAGCACACAGGAAAACATGCTTCCGCAAGGCTCGCTTCTCTGCTCTTAGTCGCCTTATATTAGATGCGAAGTATCTTAAGGCCGAGCTCAATCCGGTGGTGGTGGTGTGCGGCGTGACCACCCTTACTGCGCATGCGCATACCCTCTCCGCACACCTCCTCTCCACTCACCCTCTCCCTTTCCCCTCCACTTTCCCTATCCCCCTCCCATCTCCACTTTCCCTCTCCTCCCCCTCCCCAAACCCCTCTCCCCTCCCCCTTTCCACTCTTCCTCTGAAACGCGGGCTAGACATGCCGAAATTCTCTCCTGCGCAACGCCGCGATGAGCTCGAGCATGCGCGTCCCCTCCCCTTCTCTCTCCTCTCCAACGCTGCCCCCCTCTCGCCCGCCTGTCGACCGCGTTCCCCGCTCGCCCTGTGAGAATTAACGGCCAGGCTAGATGGAAGATACGACGCGCGTAGCGTCCCTCTTCGCGTTCCACGACGCGAGGTCGGTAGCATGCCCAACGAACGCCAACGGAACGCGATCGTGCAAGTGCTCCGGCTTCGCATCGCCTCATGGTCCCCTTTAGCGGGAGATGGTGTAATTTTTTGCATTGGTTATCACTTGCGAATTGGTAACCCTTTCCCGCCCGTTGACAAGCGTAGTCGTCACGAGATTTTCTACCAAAATGACCGATGAGGACTATACTCGTCATCAACAAAAATTTCTCGCAGCTCTTCCCGCACGACTGCTCGGGTGGTGTCGCGCAAGTCGTCGCTGCTGAGGGCTTGAGCTTCGGCGTAGTAGGTTTTCGGTGATTGGTGGCTGTACTGCCTTGTCCGCATCTCAAGCGCCTTTTCTATTGTCATGGCCTCCGAAAGAAATTCGTTGACAGTCTTGGGTGGGTTGCGACCAAGTCCCGAAAAAAGCTCTTGCTTGACTCCTCGCATCAGGAAGCGGATCGACCTCTACTCAGACATAGGGAGGTCGGCATGACGGAACAAGAGGGGAATTTTCGCTGCGCATCACTTCGCTTACGTGCTACGCTTAGGAAGGTGTCCAGGAATGCGGCGCGAAATGGACTCCAGGTCATCAAGATGGCCTCTCGGTTGTCTACCATGTCCTAGCGATGTCTCCCAAGAGGCGAAATAAACGTGCCGTAGCTTGTCTTTATCGCTTCAATTGTTGAAAAGGGCGATGTGGTCGTACTTTTGAAGCCAGCTTTCTGGGTCTTCGAGTGATGACCTGCGGAAGATTGGTGGCTCCCTGGCTTAATGTAGGTGTATCGATGTAGGGGCCACTGGGGCGGTCATCCTTGCCGGCCAGGTCGATGTCTTGGTTTGCCTGGAGTTTCGGGAAGGGGAATGTCCTAGATGTCTTCAACCTCTCCTTCGACACAACTTGGGCTTGAATCACACCTGTGCGTGGGTGATCAGTACAATCGACAGACCAGCATCTCCACCAGATGTCACGTGGTTGTGACTGTGAACAAGGCTGTAGCGAGACTGGGAAATACGGAACACTTTATTTCGGCGAACTTGTCCCCGGAAAACTAAAGGTCAAAATACAGGCTTTTGAAGCTGCACACTGGCAGTGGCGAGAACAGCGTTGGCAGTCGAGTAATCTGCCCATCGGCGGAACGTGTCGTCTTTTAAACGTGTCGTCAAAGCTTCCCACGTTATCGCTGGTGCTCACGTAAGCTCTCGAATAAACTTGACTACTGGTGTCCTGCGCGTAATCTTACGAGAATGATCCCAAAGAATCTAGATGCGTCTCAAACACTGCGGCGTGGTTGGCGCCGTGCTTTGCAAACAGTCTTTGCGGGAGAAAGCTGAATGCATCACAATAAAGCAATAAACACGCGTGGCAGTAGTAACTTTAGAAAGAGCCTGCGTTAATTTGCTGCAATGCATGCAACATTGAATCCCGTTCTGGAGCTTTGTTTTCAGCAATTTATTGACAACACAAACCAAGTGAAAGACATTTCACGTAATGTGATGATTGTACGAGTTTCGCAGGTGCCGTACAAAAGCTCTATTTGCGTACTAGTCACTCGTACGTGCAAGTGCAGGAGCTTGCACCTATTGGAAATCTATGTAAACATTTATAGCGCACAAAACGAACCATTATCGCAAGGGGTGTGTCCCGTGATGTGTTCCGTGCTGTGCCCGTGTCGCTCCTTTCTCTCCTGATTTCTCTTGTGAAACATAAAATTTTACATGCAAGAGTAATGCGCGATAATTCAGAATGTGTTGCGAGTCGATTCATCTTCTTCTGTAATGATTTGTCACGTACTTTGCGGAAATCGCCTTCTTTTTTTTTCATATTCCTTGAGCAACAAAGGTATGGTTCGTCCATGCACTTACAAAAAGCAGTCAGTTATCTCACTGTTTCCATTATTGTCTCACCATTCCTTTTTGCCAAAAATAACAAAACATGTCTCTAATATTGTGTCAGCCAGTTTTGAAACAAGGACATCAAGGAAAACTTGAAGGACACTAAAGCTTCGTCTTCAAGAGTAGAACGCGATCGCGTAATTGGGTCCCGTGCGCATCGTCTTCTGAATTGCTAGCCTAGCTTCGGTTCACGGTGCATGCCTCAACCTTCCCGCAAAGAAACGAATGACTGTGCGCGTAAAATTGGCGGTTTCAAACTATCCTAGAATGCCTACTACAAGGCATAGTTAAGTGTCCACTATGCCATAAGTATTCCTTTTGCGAATCGGCGAAGGGCCCACTACGCGTCCGTAAGGCAAACCCTGATCCTACGCAGCTGTTTCTTTTGTTGATGCTTTTGCTGATGATGATGATTAAATACGTCTGAGCGCTTTGTAATGGGTGGGCCTTTAAAAGACACCTTCGTTGTGCAATTCACATATTTTGACGCCTGGCGCGATTCTACGCTTCTGCCCCGCAATATTACTTGCATTAAGGACACTCCTACCAGTACATTGCATTCGAATAGTGTTATTTTCCGAGGCAGTTTCAAAAAAGAACGTGGCTTCCCTAGAACGTTCATATATCCTGTGTATTTGAATCAGTTCTTCCTGGAATAGACCAAGATGAGGATTTTTCGCTCAGAACCAACGACGCCGGCACCGACGCCGACACCGAAATTTCTGCGAAACGAGCTAATGCTGTCGCGTTAAAAAGACATCTCCTCGCATGTAAGTTGTGCATTGCTTAGTGCTTCCAGTCCACAGTAACATCTACCGCATGAAATGCTCCAGCGTCCCCACCTTCGGGGATGCATCAAGTGCCTGGATTGAGATTCGCCTTGACCAAATCTTTCAGACTGAATTGATAGTGCATTACGTGACGTACTGAAAATTAACTCTAATTGCATTAGCTTTTGTATATTACACGAGTGTAACTTTCATTGACTCCCTGATTTGTGACAGTTGTCCGTACGCATTCTTAGCAAACATATTGCGAAATCTAACTGACGACAGGTCAGGAGACAACATCCCACATGGGAGACCTTATAAGTGACACAATTCGCTATTGGGAAAGTTGTAACATCACTTCAAAGAAACTATATACTTAAATGCCACCACTACATAACAGACAGAAGAAACAGGATAGGCAATAATGATACTGGCAGTGCTCTGCAGCTCATCACCTCTGTACTATCGCCAGCGCTTCTGGACGCCGCGGGACTTCGTGACGAAGGGCTGCCGCAGCCCAGCAGGGATTCGTGTGCATAATTGATCTGGGAGTCATCCTCTGAAACGCGCATCGCGAAATCAAACAGCCCTTTGCCTCTTCTCCCGCAGTAAGCATTTGCATAGCTGAAGCGTCAAGGCCACCCGAGTGAAGCGCAAGCTTGCCTGATTGCACTGCGATTGCACGCCTCGTGCTCGCGCTGCAGCTGCCTTATTTCGCCATAGCCACTGCCACTCCGGCACGATCTGCTACTGTGCCCCGGAATGTTAATGCGCTCTGTCAGCGTCTGCCACAGCTCCCGTCGTACCTCCGGCCGTATGTCGCGAGCCGCCCTCCCCATATGGCGATGATCAGCAGTGATATTCAACACTGCTGCCCACTGTTCGGAGCGCTGCTGCGTGACACAATCATGCCCGCGCTGGCTTGGTTGGCGCGTGTAGTGGCTAGAAAAGTTACTATGGCTTCGTCACTCATCTTCAAAAATGGTGCTGCATTGCAGACAGTATCGTCTTCCCCGGGGCCTTAAAGGCGCCCTGCAACACTTTTCGAGCACGCTCAAAAAGCGCTGCCGATCGGTAGTCGAGGCTCCCGAGAACACGCGAGCCAAATATTATAGCGATGCGCACGGCCTGGAATTTACAAAAAATTCTCAAAGTCAGCTGAAAATCGCTCCCTCTTCTCTCGACAAATGATGTATTAGTCCACAAAATATGACGCGATTGTCGGCAGTTCCACCATTGGCTGATGTTATGATCACGATAACACCCTCATTATTACTTTCGTTGTTAATTTTGAGTTCAATAAGTAGATAATATGTATGTTTATATTCTGTTATCGCGTTAAAAACACCGAACAAACAATAATATTAGCACTTCCGGTCTCGCCGACAGTTCGTCTGCTCGTAGTTGCGTGGTTCCGTTTTCTTCGCCATGCGCAGTGCCGAAAACGTGAATATTTCTGTGCTTTTGACCATCGCCGGTTGCCGTTGAGAGTGGCAGCCGCTCGAGTGTTGCCTCATCAGCTGGCAACTGCATCGTCGGCACGTTCTCACGACCGACCGAGGCAGGGGCGCAGCATGTCTCCGATAACAATGCTGGCGTCCGCTATTGGCGGCGCTTCGGGGTCGTCTGCCAGTGCCGTCTTACGAGGCGGTGTATCGGAGTATGGGCCGAAACCGATCTCAGCTGTCATTCGTTCCAAACGAGCGCGCAGGTTTGCTTCCATGGTTGGCAGAGCGATGAAAACACTACGGCGTTCGAGGTGCACACCCAACATTACCAAACCGACGCGTAGTTTTCAAGCACGCGCGATACACAGTGCGATCGGCACCGCTCGACGAGAACGATGCAAGCCGACCGGTAGTGGCGGCACAGACCGCGTGGTTGCGCCCAGACGTCAGAGAGAAAAAAAGTTAAGAAAAAAATTCCGCCGGGGCTCTCGGGCGGAGCCTCCCTCCTCTGCGCTCCCTCCCTCGACTCGCTGCCTAGGTTTCCGCGCGCTCGCGGCGTAGAGTGGAGGGCGAAAGCTGCGGAACGTGATTTCTCTAATTTGGTAACACCACTTGGACTTGACGGATTCGAAAAATTTTTGCGACTCGTGAAGAGTCATACGTCAATAATGAGACTATTCCAATATAACTCAGAAAGGTGTTGCAGGGCCCTTTAAAACTAAACATTTCACTTTCGTTTGAACTTTTTTTTTTAATTTCTGGATTTACAAATAAAGAAACAAACTTCTACTTAATTGCACGTTTCTCATTATTTCATGTCCCCTCTACGTGGTGTTGTGCAAGCAATTCATTTGCTTGAGTCACCATTGTGTTCACGTCGCGCCTAAGTCAAATTTTACAGAAAATGGAGAAAGTCCAGGATAGCATTCCCGGAGGAGTTTGCGCTCACACACAGATGATTTCTCTTAGCTGCCGACAGCTTATCGGTAAAAATTATTAGCCTGATTTTTTTTCTAAATATTAACATAATATTTCCAATTTGCGAGAAACGCCGCCAGAAATAATTTATCAACGTCGACAGATTTAGTGGTTCACTTTCGTGCCCTTTAGCCGATATTTTAAAACTACAGCCACCCTCAGAATGTTTTACAAGGGCGTGAGAGTATGGGACAAAAATTGCCTTCTTGATGAGCTGCATTTATAAGAAAATCGCATTGATATAATAGGCTTATGTGCCAGGAAGGATCATTTTCTAGACTAATATATTTTACAAACCAAAACTCTGCTGATACGTACACACAGGTAAGTTTTAAGAAAGTTGTTGCCAATGAGAACACTATACATAAAAATGATACACCTAGAAAAAAATTATATTAGGAACATAACTTTATTTCCAGCTAACAAATTTTTGTGAGTATAATAACACCGGTGAACCTAACAAAAAATATATGTCTACAGAACTGACAGGTAAGAACGTCATTTTTGACGTCTTAACATTCTTTACATGGTGACGTTCTTTATACTGTGGAAACGTAGCTCTGCGCCGCTCAATAAAATTTTCAAGGAAAGAAAACGACAGCTTTAGTTTTGCCTTCAGGAAGATCTGAAATGTTTACCGTAGCGTGTAAGTGCTTTCGCAGAACTATAGACACAACTTTTTTTTTTCTTTTCGATTTCATTAGGGCGATAGGAAAGGTAGAGCGTAGGAGGAACAAAGCAACATTCAATGCCACTATGGAATGTCGCGTTGTCAGATCAAAATAACATATTCCTAGAAACAAAGAGCAAATGCGAGGCACTCAATGATCAATGGCTGTTTTTATAAAGGAACAAATTGTATCAACTGAAACGTCTTAAGTGGGGACGCGGAGAGCGTTTGCAACTTTTTAGTTCCTTGGCATAGGTTGATTAAATATGGCACACACACTACAAATCACATTAAAAACATAAATTTAACTTTTCACAAGGATATCTGTACTAGCTTTCATTTTATAAAAATAAACAAGTTCCTTCCTTGTGGAAAGCCTAGCAGAGTGATGAAACGTGCTAGGAGGCTGGAACCAATTTGTATCTTCGCTCACATACTGTTTGTACTTAAAGACAGTTTTAGACATGCAAATGTCTGTGTCTAAGCTAAGCGTGCCAGGCAGTAGTTATGAAATAAAAATATAATGACAGCCTAAACAAAAATTCCAAGACTTGGTTGAAGTACAGCACAGCCTATGGATTACAATAAAAGAAACAGCCTAAAAATCGGCCTAACCATAGTTGTGTCATGCTTTCCACAAGCGAAGTGGCAGGCACAAAACACTCTTTCGAGAAAATGGACTGTTACAGTTGACCTTATGCTAAAGTGTGCCACGACAGTAATAATTGGCGTTCTTGCCAGGAGACAATCTTTTGGGACTCTACATCTTAATTTGGCCTGATTTGGGAAGGTTGTTGCCCTCTGTCAATTACCGCAGACGCTTTTGTGGAGGCCCCTTGAGCGCAAGTGCACCAGGCTGCCTGCAAACATTGGGCATCTTGGACTGTATCGCTACTTTTGCGGCCACGGCACGTGTCGTCAGGCGGCCTAAATAGTGGTGTATTAGTATGATGAAGCTTTACGATCACCACTGTCAACTACTAACACCAAAATGTTAATTTTCCTGTAGGATAAACCGCACCCAAGTCGCAGAGCCGACGCCTTCTCGGCATTCCGAAGCTGACGTTGACTTCACACCGAACTATACCACAGAAGCATTTTCTCACATTATCTATTTTTCTAAGCGAAACGAGAACTCTCTTCCGCTAGTGGGGACATTAGACGCCCCTTTTATCGAAGCGAGATCAGGAACGCGCGCGCACGAAGCTCGGGTCTCAGCGGAGCGGTGCGAGAGCAAGCGTCGGCAGATAGTCTCCAAAGTAAAGCAGGTAAAGCAGCACTCGCGCGTAATCTGATAAGTAGTAAGCATTTCGAGGATAAAATGCTATGGTTTACATAGCTGTCGCTTTATTACCGTCCCGGGAAAGGATTACACGACGTGCCGATAACCAAGTCGGTACGCCCCAAACTAACCACTGGCTCGCCCGATCCATGCGATACCGTAGCCCGTTTTCCACCGTACTAAAGTGAAGAGGCTTCCGCTTTGCCTCCCGTACACGCGCAACCTTTCGAACAACGGCGATTCACGTGCCTACGGCCCTGGAGTGATCGAGCCGCGAGCACTCTGCTCCTAAACACCGCGGCCGTCGCCATGTCAAGAACCAATAGAAAAGCGCCTCTCAACGGTGTGGCGCCCTCCGCCAATAGGAGCGCCGTGTACATTGCAAGGTTCGTGAGAATCCCCTCTGACTTTTTGTCCTTTACCCTTTTGCTATGCGGTGATCGTAAAGGTGAAGGGCGGAAAGGGAAAGGTGGCACTTTGAGCTTTGAAACAACGCCATAGATGGCGGCGATCGGTGGCAGGAAAGACGAGATACGACACCGTGAATTTCGCCGTTTTAGCGCGATCTTGGGCTTCTTTTACAGCGAAAGCTGTTATGAGATCATTTCACCGGCCGTTTTTGGCGCCGTAGTTGTCCGCCGCCGCCGCTGCCGCCGCCGCCGCCGCCGGTGTCCGTAACCAGTATCGATCGAAATAAGAAAAAAAAAAACGAAATAAGAAAAAAACTCAAGGATGGAAGGAGGTTCGAACCTGGGCCCTCTGCGTGGGAGCCTAGTATTCAACCTCTGAGCCATGCCGGTGCTTGAAACTGCTTTGCAGAAAGGTCCTATACAGGCTTCATGTCGGGAAGGAACCACATTAGCATATGCAATATAGCGTGGTAGAAGAGTAAAATAAGCACCAAGCGTCGCACAACACGAATTCTGTAACGAGGCGTCACACAATGCGAATTGCGCAACGAGTAGGTTGTGAAATGCTTCCAACCCATTACAAAGATCTCTGCCATAATTCTTCGTCGTCATCAAGCACAGCATCAACAAAGTGCGCACAATGCCTTACGTGCGTTTAGTAGGTACCACGGATCTCCGTAAAATGAAGGAAAATGGCACAGTGCCTGCTGCCCCACTTCTCAAAAATTAGAATGATTTAGAGCATAGTGGGTTCCTCGCAAGTGCACTTGTATCGGTTGCCAAGGAAGCCTATAAGCGCAGATCCATTTCCTCGGGGTCTCGGTAAAATTACAATGCTTTATAGCGTAGTGGGTTCCTCGCAAGTGCACTTGGATTGGTTGCCAAGGAAGCCCATGAGCGCATGATCCATTTCCTCGGGGCCTCAGTAAGTTCTTCCCCCCCCCCCCCGTCTCTCTCCCACGTCAACTTATGTTATATAGCATGACGGGAGAGGGAAATAGCAAGCGGGCGTCACCCAATGCAAATTACATAACTGGTGGGCCGTTTAAAGCTCCCAACCCATTACAATGGGCTGAGCCATAATTCTTCATCGTCATCAGTCGTCGCGTCAACAAAGTGCACATAATGCCCTACAGACGTGTAGCTGGTGCCTCGCTTCTCCGCAGAATGACGAATAATGGCTTAGTAGGTGCTTCCCAACTTCACAAAAATTGTGATTTATGGCGTAGTGGGTACCTTTCTAGTCTACCCCTATTGTAGCCCCAAGATAGCTTTCAACGGGCTCTAGAAACGCCGCTCTTCCAGCTTTCGCTGTGACTGTGCTGCGGTTTCATCGCAGACCTGGCGTTTTTTCACCGATCTCACTTACAAAATTATTTTTTTCGGGCACTGAGAGTGCGTTTTCAGCGTAATCGTTTAGATACTGCGTAGAGAAGAGCCCACAGATGCCAAAACGAGCGTTTCCTGAAAGTGATTTTTTTGGCTATTTTTGCGATTTGGTCCCCGCGCCCCCCAGAAGTGGCAATGTGTTTTGAAATCATTTTAGCTACTCCGCTCGTAGTCGACTGATTTGGTAGTCAACATAAAGGGTTTCGTGACGCAGGTTATTCATGTCATAACCTGTCAGTCATTTTCCTCGTGTAGTCGTGTCATCCTGTGGTAGGTTTAGTTTATGCCAAGTTAAGGAGACGACGACGCGAGTGCCCGCTCGTAGCCGGGTTAATTGGTGGATAGATAAAAAATGGTCAAAGTGCCTTTAGTCGGCAAAGAAATGCTTCACATTTAAAATTATTGCTATGGGTCATGATGGCGTGTAATAGGCCTCGTGCGCTCAGATGATGGCGCCAACGCTCTCCGAGTGCGCAGCGCCATGCTGCCACTTAGCGCATTTTGTCCCGGTTCCCTTTCCGGGCGCGTAGCTCAAAGTTGTGTGCAGTGGACGTTGATGCGCGAAAACGGCAACGAAAAGCGAGCTCCGCTTGCTTTATTGCAGCTACGGCCGAATAGCAAGCGTTCAGGAATACTTCAAGCGAAGTTGTTCGCTTCGGGGTGGCGAATTGTACGCCGCTATTCACATGTACTGCGTGAGACAGCCGAGTGTCGTCGGTCCGTCGGAAATATTCGGAGAATGCGTCGCAAGAATAAAGATCGTGGAGTACGACGTGCGTTTAGAAGCGAGTAAACTTTTTTCTTGGCATAGGATAGAAACTACTTTTTACCGATAGCCCCGCGCGTCGCTTCTTGTATGATCGGCGCGCATTAGCAGAAATCTGGGACAGTTGAAACGACGTATTAGCAACGATAAAAAGATAGAGACCTCATGAAGTGTCCGTCTCGTATTTTTCCAGCGCTGTTAGTAGGTCCAACACTTTACTAAATTATATTTTTGAACATGTGCAACTGTGTTTTTCGTCTAGGTCCACCGATCACAAAGCCGATCCTGAGGCCCCTCAGTCCGACAGTCATGCACCGCCGACAAAGTGATAACTGCAGAGGGCTGTTTTGCCTCGCAATGGTTGCCGCAAGCCTCCGTTCGGGCTAACAATAATAAGAGGAACACAGGAACCAACAATGTGTCAATATTACCTGGAGCAGTAGCGTAGCCAGATTTTTTTTTTCTTTTTTTTTTGGTGGTAGGGGGGGGGGGCTGGGGGCTCAACTATGCTTTATGTGCAAATAGGGATCATTTTCTAGACTAATATATTTTACAAACCCGAACTCTGGTGATACACACAGGTAAGTTTTAAGAAAGGTGTTGCCAATGGGAACACTCTGCATAAATAATGATGCACCTAGAAAAAATTATATTAAGAACATAGGTGTATTTCCAGCTAACAAATTATCGTGAGGATACTAACACCGGTGAACCTAACAAAAAATATATTTCTACAGAACTGACAAGTAGGAACGTCATTGTTGACGTCCCAACATTCTTTAAATGGTGACGTTCTTTATACTGTGGAAACGTAGCTCTACGCCGCTCAATGATATTTTCAAGGAAAGAAAACGACAGCTTTAGTTTTGCCTTCAGGAAGATCTGAAATGTTTACCGTAGCGTGTAAGTGCTTTCGCAGAACTATAGACACAACTTTTCTTTTCTTTTCGATTTCATTAGAGCGATAGGAAAGGTAGAGCGTAGGAGGAACAAAGCAACATTCAATGCCACTATGGAATGTCGCGTTGCCAGATCAAAATAACATATTCCTAGAAACAAAGAGCAAATGCGAGGCACTCAATGATCAATGGCTGTTTTTATAAAGGAACAATTGTATCAACTGAAACGTCTTAAGTGGGGACGCGGAGAGCGTTTGCAACTTTTTAGTTCCTTGGCATAGGTTGATTAAATATGGCACACACACTACAAATCACATTAAAAACATAAATTTAACTTTTCATAAGGATATCTGTACTAGCTTTCATTTTATAAAAAAAAAACAAGTTCCTTCCTTGTGGAAAGCCTAGCAGAGTGATGAAACGTGCTAGGAGGCTGGGACGAATTTGTATCTTCGCTCACATACTGTTTGTACTTAAAGACAGTTTTAGGTTTTTTTGGTAGCCCTAATAATTTTCTGCTGAACATTACATGCAAATGTCTGTGTCTAAGCTAAGCGTGCCAGGCAGTAGTTATGAAATAAAAATAGAATGACAGCCTAAACTAACATTCCAAGACTTGGTTGAAGTATAGCACAGCCTATGGATTACAATAAAAGAAACAGCGTAAAAATCGGTCTAACCCTAGTTGTGTTATGCTTTCCACATGCAAAGTGGCAGGCACAACACACTCTTTCGAGAAAATGGACTGTTACAGATGACCTTATGCTAAAGTGTGCCACGACAGTAATAATTGGCGTTCTTGCCAGGAGACAATCTTTTGGGACTCTACTTCTTAATTTGGCCTGATTTGGGAAGGTTGTTGCCCTCTGTCAATTACCGCAGACGCTTTTGTGGAGGCCCCTTGAGCGCAAGTGCACCAGGCTGCCTGCAAACATTGGGCATGTTGGACTGTATCGCTACTTTTGCGGCCACGGCACGTGTCGTCAGGCGGCCTAAATAGTGGTGTACTAGCATGATGAAGCGTTGCGATCACCACTGTCAACTACTAACACCAAAATGTTAATTTTCGTGTAGGATAAACCGCACCCACGTCGCAGAGCCGACGCCTTCTCGGCATTCCGAAGCTGACGGCGACTTCACACCGAACTATACCACAGAAGAATTTTCTCACATTATCTAGTTTTCTAAGCGAAACGAGAACTCTCTTCCGCTAGTGCGGGCATTACACGCCCCTTTTATCGAAGCGAGATCAGGAACGCGCGCGCACGAAGCTCGGGTCTCAGCGGAGCGGTGCGAGAGCAAGCGTCGGCAGATAGTCTCCAAAGTAAAGCAGGTAAAGCGGCACTCGCGCGTCATCTGATAAGTAGTAAGCATTTCGAGGATAAAATGCTATGGTTTACATAGCTGTCGCTTTATTACCGTCCCGGGAAGGGATTACACGACGTGCCGATAACCAAGTCGGTACGCCCCAAACTAACCACTGGCTCGCCCGATCCATGCGATACCGTACCCCGTTTTCCACCGTACTAAACTGAAGAGGCTTGCGCTTTGCCTCCCGTACACGCGCAACCTTTCGAACAACGGCGATTCACGTGCCTACGGCCCTGGAGTGATCGAGCCGCGAGCACTCTGCTCCTAAACACCGCGGCCGTCGCCGTGTCAAGAACCAATAGAAAAGCGCCTCTCAACGGTGTGGCGCGCTCCGCCAATAGGAGCGCCGTGTACATTGCAAGGTTCGTGAGAATCCCCTCTGACTTTTTGTCTTTTACCCTTTTGCTATGCGGTGATCGTAAAGGTGAAGGGCGGAAAGGGAAAGGTGGCACATTGAGCTTTGAAACAACGCCATAGATGGCGGCGATCGGTGGCAGGAAAGACGAGATACGATACCGTGAATTTCGCCGTTTTAGCGCGATCTTGGGCTTCTTTTTCACCGATCTCACTTACAAAATTATTTTTTTCGGGCACTGCGAGTGCGTTTTCACCGTAATCGTTTAGATACTGCGTAGAGAAGAGCCCACAGATGCCAAAACTTGTGTTTCCTAAAAGTGATTTTTTAGGGGCGAAGCTCCTTAAAGCGGCACCCGTTCGTCCCTCGTAGTTGTCGTACACCCTAAGCCGCAAAGGACGAAAAGGGGTTTGTGGTTCGTCCTTTTGGGGGGTAACTGCACTGTCACAACCATTACTCCCTAAAGGATGAACGATTCGTCCTTTAGGGAGTAACTGTCAGGGGACGAACAGTTAGTCCTCAGTTGTTTTGAGGGACGAAATGTCGGGGTGTAAAAGCTACCCCTTTTAGGGTGTAACTGATTTATTCTTTTTGCATGGTAGCTGCGGAGGGACGAACTGTTACCCCTGATGGGAGTAACAGTTGATCCTTCTCGATAAAAAAGATCAATTTATTGCAGTTTCTGGTTGAATTACCGAGAATTTGAAGGTTGATACATGCACTTGACGACATATACAATTAATACACAGAAATATATTCAGAAGTAAACTACAGAAAATTCACAACGAACACACAGGATTCGAACTCGTGACCATTGAATCAGCAGTCGCATACGCTAACCACTATACCACACGCCAGTCCGTAGCGGAGTGAATATTACCGGGGCTATATATGTACAGGTACCGTCTGGAAGCTGCACGTTCTGCCATGTTAGTCAAAGTAGCAAGATTCCTTATATTAGACTTCAGCCTTCAGTGTTTCGCAAGCAACCATTCGGTGATGACGTTCATGAAAATGTAAAATGCGTTGGATTGGTTTTCGTGCGCGCGTGTGTCGAGCGAATTTGGGCGCTTGATGAATGTGTGTATATATAAACGTTCTCATATATGCTCCCGTCGCTGTGCCAAGCTTGCTCGCGTCTCACTGTAGATAACACGGTTGGTTATATTGTTCAGCGAAAGTGTCTGTTTAATGACAAAAAAAAAGCGAAAACGTCTAAAGATACAACCAAGTTTATTCTGCAGCATCGTGCGTACACATAAATTGTAACAACTTTGTTGAATACAGAAGATAGGATGACTTCCCTGCATTATAGGCGAGACAATGAAAAGTGCAATGTTTTATCCGAATGGATGCTGTCCAGCCGACGTCAGGAAGTGCAACAGCACCATCGACAGCTGCTGAGAGCGTGTTCGTAGCTGCACGATGTTGAAGACGTTTCTCGATGTCGCAACGCTCTCATTCATCGATTTCCGGAAAGAGTAATTGCAGAAGCATTAATTATTTCCGGCAGAACTGTTCGTGCACTTGAAGTTACGTCACAAGGCGTCTGTTAGAAATGCTGCAAGCGTAAAAATTAGACGAAACCTGCTCCTTCACAGAACCTGTCATAGTGCAATGGAACAGTTTAGAATGTGTTAGGAAGTTCAAAAAACCCGTCCTCGAGTTTAACGTTTCACGCTTTCACAGCGACACGCTAGTGGGCCCACTTATTTATCAATAAAGCTTGCTCTTCATTTGAGAGATAGAAAAATTAAATGATTCCTAGCATCGCTACAAACGAGAAAGATAGCCGATGCCGTCGCCGACTGCCTGTGTTAGCGGTGCTAAGCCTTTAGCTAGACATACTATTTTAACAGCCAATCTTCCCAAATGACTTGTTTACGTTGCAATAGATGATATTGTGCGGACTTTACGTGAATCTTCTTTGAAAAAGTCGCGAAAAGTTCTGATAAACAACGTTTATTTGGGCAGCACTGAGAACAAAACTATTTTTGAACAGCTGTACATGCTACAGCTAATGTTGAGCCTTCACCGAGGTTACGATGGCCGAACCGTCATGCTTGTAATTCTATAGCAGGCGGGGCAGCACTCCCGACGCTGTATAGCGCGAGCTCATCAATCATGCGTGTTTTGTTCGCGCAGAACGTGAATGTTAAACAAGCGGTCACCGTTACATAACAACTGCACACAGGTAAAATCACGCGGAGTGATGGCAGCCTTGTTTACACTCACCTCTCAGGCGATGCCCCAGGCGGCGCGTAGCATTTCGATAGCGTAGCACTTCATTCCAGTAGCGGATCACGTTTACCACAGCGCTAAGATAATTCAGTGCACCACAAGTGACAGCAATCGCAACCACGAAACGAGAACACATCCACAACACACCGCAAAGCCGCCGCCGAGTCCTAGCTTGCCGCGCATACGACGAGAACACCACGCCGCGCATTGATACAGCTTGGGCGCGAGCACATTTTTTTTGTGTGTGGGAGCTTTTTCACATTTGTTTAATATTGTGCCATATGAACGATATTACTTTATTTCTGCCGCAGTTTCCGTAGTTGAAAAGACCGTTTACACCTAAATAAACTTAACAGTTGATTTCTTTAGCGGACTCTTTGAATACGCGCATGCTGACCATTCGTTCGAGGCCGCAACTGCTCCGGAAAGTTCCATGGGAGTAAACGTTGCTCCCTGTGGTCTAACAGTTCCTCCCTCGCTTTGCACACGGCACCTTCGTCTTGCAGTTAATCCCTCCGGGGAGTAACTACCTGTTGCGGGGACGAAATGCAGCACTTACTCCCGTTTCGCACCTTTGCGGCTTAGAGTGTAGTCGTAGTGCGTAACCAGTCGTAACGCTAGTACCAGATCTTGACCTCCAAGGTGGTGCCGGTGGGAGATTTTTCCTGTGCGTTGTTGAACAATAAAAAATTCGCAGCGTGCGCGTTAACTAAAAGCCGAATTCTTCTGTCTCTCATTCCCCATTAGCAGCCATTGGCATGTTCCAGTAGGAAACGTTAGTAGAAGTAGAAGTGTAAGTGTTAGCTAAAAGCCGACTTCTTCTGTTCTCATTCCCATTAGCAGCCATTGTTTACCTCCAAGGTAGTGCCTGTTGAGATTTCTCCTGTGCGTGATTAAACAATAAAAATTTTGTTCAAAACGCCGTTGATTGATGAAATAAACCAACGAAAGACGCCAGATGTTTTCTAAAAGCAAAACGAAAGAACGCCAGCTGTTTCTAAAGCAAAACGAAAAGACGCCAGCTGCTTAACGAGAGACGCCAGATGTTTTCTAAAGCAATGGTTTTCTAAACAATGAAAATTCACAGCGTACATGTAAAATTAAAGTGAGCTGGAAGTCGTCATAACTCATCGAACCTTTAGTATAAACGCGCCCGATCTCACGTCGGTGATGATGTACTGGATAGAATTCACGGAAGATTCACGGTTTACCGATGAACCTCCGCAGCTTCGCCCACTCATCATCATTCACTCCGTGGATATGCTGTTATTTTTGTTTGGCTACCCAGTCGAAAAATCCGACAAAGCGCCCCCTGTCGGTCCGACAAAGATAGCTGTCGGCCCGACAATGATAGCTGTCGGCCCGACAATGGTAGCTGTCGGCCCGTCAAAGGTAACTGTCGGCCCGTCATAGGTAACTGTCGGTCCGACAAAGGCACCGACAAAGGCACCTGTGGGTACGACAAGGGTCTCGTTTGTCGACCTTCGAGACCGATAAGGTACCTGTCGGTACGACAAGGGCAGTCTTTCCCGACTCCGAGACCGACAAAGGTGCCTGTCTGTACGACAAGAGTATTCTTTCCCGACCTCCGACAAAGAGCTCGGTACGATAAGATTCTCGTCTGCGCACGACCGACACCGATAACGTCGCTGTTTGCGCCGAAAACATTCCACTAGCTACATAGCTCTCCGGCACCGACAACGTGGCAAACGGCGAGCGAGCGAGCGTTGTACATATGACGCCAGCTATGAGGCGGGCCCGTGCGGCCGCCTCTTCGTCTTAACTCGCATGCGTGCGTTTATCAGACCGAGAGAATATGAAACCACGACCTCCTCTTTTATAGAGGAGGTCGTGCATGAAACTAAGTATTCGATAGATCGATTCCTGATATAAAGGCGCATGCGTGGCCAGGCCGTCTCTGCTTCCACGCTAGGACATATTTGCGTGAGCACATAAGCGTGCGCATGCAGGGGCGTAGCCAAGGGGGGGGGGGGTTGGGGGGTTCAAACCCCCCCCCCCCCCGAAATTTTTCAGTTTTGCTTGCGTATATATACACGCACACATACAAACGCACGCACGAACATACATAAAGTATGGTTGAACCCCCCCCCCCCCGAAAAAAATTTCTGGCTACGCCCCTGTGCGCATGCAATGACCTCGCTGTTTGCACCCAAAACTCCGAAAACGTTCCATGTCGCTTTCCGAAACCGACACCGTGGCACAGCAACCGAGCGAGCGTTGCATATGGCGCCCGCGACGAGACGGGCCCGTGCAGCCGCCTCTTCGTGTTAACT